>NW_015785513.1:0-1630 GCF_001515625.1 Sinocyclocheilus rhinocerous | reverse complement strand
TGTGACGGTGCAGCGGAGTGGGTCGGTGGTGCCGGCCCGTTCACGCCTGAGCGCTCCGAGCGCTCGTGGTCATTATCTGACCCCAGCCTCTCCTGCAGCTGCACCAATTAGTTTTGACCCAGAAGGAATTTCAGGAGACAGGGAGACAGAGACAGGCATGCTTCCATACAGCTCCATGAGAGGATGCTCATCACACTCACTCACACACACATGCATGTGTGCAAGCCTAAATGCTTTTCCGAATTATTTTAGAGTGCAAGACTAAAATAAGACGCATTTTTAGCAGCACATTTTGAAACAAACTTGAGCTCTGTTTTAAAATCTCTTGAGCTGCCTTGCTGTCTTCTAAGGCAGCATGCTGATTCAAAGCTCTTACGTGGTTTGGATAACTTTAGTGTTTCCGAGTGCACATGAGATTTTACTCAAAAGAGTCTGATATTTCCAAATACATCACACACAAATGTTAGACTTTCAAAATGAGACTTTTGAAGGTTTTTTAACTTTAGATTTTGATTTAGTCTTGAATAAGAGAACGGTTTAAAATCTTTGCAAGCAGCAGACTTCTTGTGCCTACCTTGGGCAAATTTGATTGTTAACATATGTACATATATTGTAACTATTATCAAATGTGTATTTAAATTTTTTTTTTATTTTATTTTAGCCAGAAAATAGCTTACATAATACAGCATGGGGGATTCAAAAGTAAATAAATAAATACAAAAACCTTTTTTATTTATTTTTATTGTAATATATTTGTTTATTGTTTAATCAATTAAATTAATTTGGCTTTTTAACTATGACTTAAATATCCAATAAGATGCATTATTATCATTATCATTATTATTATTATTATTATTATTTTGTTGTTGTTGTTTTGTTGTCGTTGTTAAATAAATAAAAATAATAATAATAATAATAATTTGAACTTGTGCTTTTGATGCTTTGTATTCAGTTTTATTTATTTTTAGTTTTATTTTACACATGCATGTGTGTTATTTTAGTAATATTTGTAGCTGTTATGGTTTTTATTAATATTTTAAATTTGTTTTTAATTTCATATTTTCCTTTTAATTTTAGTTAAAGTTTTAGTAGTTTTGCTTTTCTGTCATTTTAAGTAGTTTTTATGTCTATATAGTTTTTATTAATTTTTATTTTAGTTTAATCTTTTGTTATTTTAGTACATCAAATTAAACTACAATAAAATGACAAATACTGCCTTGGCAATTAGCTGAATTTCTTTTACCTTCTTTTCTTAAGTTAATGTCTATTTTATTTAGTAACAAAAATGTTTTTAGTTTCAGGTTTAGTTTTAGTTAACTATAATAACCCTGGTGTGTGTGTGTGTGTGTGTGTGTGTGTTTGTGTGTGTTTATATATATATAACTTTTATTTTTAAATACATGAATCAACAGGTGTGCTTTAACTTAAATTCTACCAATGCTGCACATGGTAAACATATCAGAACTGCAGCAGTCATGTGCTGAAGTCCCCGTATGGTAAATGATTTAGGGGCCCTTGGCTGACTCACAGTCTGCGTAATGAAGGCGAGCTGAGAGCCAGCAGGCCTGTCCCGAGTGCTGTAATGCTAATACTCTAATCTGCAGCCATTAGAGAGCAGCAGGGCCGGCCA
>NW_015785512.1:0-1659 GCF_001515625.1 Sinocyclocheilus rhinocerous | reverse complement strand
TTTTTTAATTTATTTTTTGCTTCAAATCATCTTTGGTTCAAAGATTATTACTTAATCACCTAAAAAATGGGCATTCACTGATCTAGAAAAATTAGAAAATCGTCCCATATGCCCACAAAACTTGCTGTTTCAAAAGGAAATATGGCAACACAGGAAGAAAACTGTTTGTCAGACCATTCCATATAGGGTCTTTAATACCTTCAAACATTTTTCAGTCCTCCTCAGTGGAAACCCCAACTGCACAACCAGCATCACAGTGAAATGATGTTCCCAAACAAGCACCAGACTTCATTAGCATTCAAAGTCTGTTTAGAAGTTAGATCTCTTAGCAACGGCTCACTGCTGAACAGCAAGTTTGGCACCAACATATACAAGAGCTCTAGGGTGAAGCAGATATTTAAAACCAGCTCCTATTAATATCAAGTGATCTCCTAAACTATTAACTCAAATAGAGAAAGACAGAACTCCTAAAAAAAATTAAGTCCCTGGATGTTAAGAATTCAGCTTGGCTTTAATTAAAGGGATATTTAACCAGAGATCTCAGACTGAAACTCTGTAACTTTTGACATTTAATTATGAGTTTTATGTAGTCTCTCTCATGACAGTCTGATTCACTTCAGAGTTTGGTTCATTTTAAACTTGTTTTTAAACATTTCAACAAGGCTTTGTAAGGGCAACATTCAAAGTTTGTGTTGACAGACATTGCTTTTATCAATTACAGATAAATTAATTTATTTGACTTTCAATTCGGATGTAATTAAGTAAATTAATTACAACTTAAAACACATTCTCAATTTTCAATGATGCAAAACCCTGTTCTCCTCTTCAGTCTTTAGCTGGCTAGTGGTAAACAACTACTGCTGGTATCCTCACACTGATAATGCAAACATACTACGGTTTGAAAATCACAAAGTTTGAAAATCACAAAGTTTCAAGAGTGACAACTGCATTTAAATACAGTTGTGAATCCCCTAAATTATCGTTTTGTGTTTGTACAGAACAGAACTCACTCAAAATTCGGATGATTGATACAATAGCAACTTTCTAGCGTATCATGTGTTTACTAATATTACAGCAACCAAGGACTCGTTATGTTCACGATTTTAACTAAACCTCCCTCGACAGAGCCATCGTGTTTTATGTTTGAAAATCTGCCTCGCAGAACCCCTTGAAGAGTTGCCATGTCCATTTATTATAAGTTACATTAATTAAGCATTTTTGGGCTTGTTGATTGGGCTCGGCTCATAAAGCTATTCATTTTATGGAGTTAATAAAGTAGTCAGGTGCATGTTGCAATATTATGCAGTGCATTTCCATGATAAACCATTTGGATTTAAGTTTATGGGCTTGTTCTTTATTTTTTATTTTTTTTCCTTAGCAAGATCTGGCAGTAGCTAATGGCTAATGAGTACCTCGTTCCCTTTCCTTGCAACCCGCATACAGAAGAGAAACACAACTCTAATATTCATTTAAATACATAATTAACAACTAGTTGTTCAGTTCGGTTCCTCATACTGCGTAGAATCTTTGTAAACACAGTTGTCACCGCTGTCACACTGTTGTTTTTTTCCGCGTTTTTGCAGAGTTGCGCATTAAACCAATCACAGACGATTCTGTTGAGCTTATGAATGCAGTGTCCAATCAGAAGCGTTCAGATGA
>NW_015785511.1:0-1659 GCF_001515625.1 Sinocyclocheilus rhinocerous | reverse complement strand
TCTGGAGTGCTTGGCCCCGTGATTGCTGCTTGCAGCTATATTTCTACTTGTTATTATTATTTTTTTTTTCATTTGTTGTATTTTCTTTTTTCTTTTACTTTTTAATTAATTTTTTTGGTGAATCAGTTAGATGGTTCATTTCAATGAACTGGCTTAAAGATTCACTGATTCATTTGAATCTCTGCGAGGCATACATTTTTTGCATTGAAGTGTTTTGTTAAATTATGCTGTTATTTTAGGCACATATAAATAATGGTGTGTAATGTCATCACGTGCATTTTTGTGCCAGTTATTGTTGTAACACAACTAGAGTTTCAGAGTAGCTTCCCGCCACTGATCTACATAAACAGGTGATGGACGAGATGAACCTTCACCTTAGCAATATCAGGAAGCCACCGCAACAATGAGGTGTATATACATTCATCCACATACAGTCCCTTCCTCACGGTCTCTGTTTATATTCCAACATTGTGTTGATCCGTCCGTCCGTGTGCTGTTAACACCAGGGGTCCGTTGGCTCCGCTCCATTTGACGTGTCCCATCTCCAGATGCCTTCTCTTCCCGCGGAAGAGCAGGGCTGTATTTTTAGGAGCGGGTCACAGTTGACCTGCCGGTGACCCCTGGCCGATGCCACGGGCGTGAGGAACTTCACATCTTGGACTTGAGCCTGTTCCTGCGGTC
Source organism: Sinocyclocheilus rhinocerous (assembly GCF_001515625.1). NCBI lineage: Eukaryota > Metazoa > Chordata > Actinopteri > Cypriniformes > Cyprinidae > Sinocyclocheilus > Sinocyclocheilus rhinocerous. The sequence continues at coordinate 978 of NW_015785511.1, read as the reverse complement.
TGACAGCCCAGCCGGGAGAAGCGTGTGCAGTGTGTACTAAAGAGATGAGAGACAAGCTCTCCGACCGGTCTGGTGAGGTGGCAATAGAGAGATAGCACTCGTATGTCAGACACTCTCCGGAGCGGATACGGGTCAAGCTCTTAAAGGGCTTTTAATCTGCGGTGCAATCACACACCATGCGGTTGGATCTTATGATTAAGGTGCCACAATTTCTGAACTCCAGACTCTCTCAGCAGTCATTAGTGTGCTCATTAGATGCTGTGTAGGTATAGCATACATTTTTATTGGCCAAAATACTAGTGTGCTGGATAAAGCATAGTTATGTGCCTTTTGTGAAACATAGTGAAAAAGTTGCATGCTACTATTGCATGTTTAAAGCCTCTATTATGTTTAAAGATGCATTTGTTCATCAAAGTAGCGTTGCGGTTCACAGTTGACTGTTGGCAATGTTCAAATCTGTTCACAATGTTTCCGCCATATATATCTTTTCCTGTTGAATATCCAATTTCACTTAAAAATGCATCAGATTATGGAAGTAAAATGTGTTGAAAGCACTTCATGTTTATGGAAGCCCGTTTCCAAAAAAAGCATGCTTTGGTAAATCATAATTATGACATAGTTGAAATTATGAGATAAAAAGTCATTATGACGTGAAAAATCATGTCATATGCAATAATTAAAATTTTATCTCAATTTCGACTGTTTATGTCCTAATTATCACTTGGTCTCATCATTTTGACTTTGTTATATTTATGACTTTTTATGTAAATAATGTGACTCATATGACTTTTGATCTCATTATTATGACTTAATAACTAATTTCTTTCAACTTTTAATGTCATAATTATGGCATAATTATGACAAAAAAGTCACAGTAAATACGAGAAGTCAAAATGATGACATACTAAGTCATAATTATGAGATAATTATGACTCTCATAATGTTTACTTTTGTCATAATTATGACTTATAATAATGA
>NW_015785510.1:0-1659 GCF_001515625.1 Sinocyclocheilus rhinocerous | reverse complement strand
GAATCTGATTTCTGGAGTCATTAATTTTGTTCTCTAGCCATTAACACAGCTCAGTTATGAAGGGCTGAAGCTGCTGCATTATGTGAGGATACCTGGAATTTTCTCAATACCATAGCAGGAATTCATTTAATTTTTGTATTTATTATTATTATTATTTTTTTTACTTTTCATGCTCAAAAAGAAAAAGCTGCTGTAATTTATTATATCTAAAATAACCTTTCATTTAAAAACTGTCTCCACTTGACCATGAACGTCTGTCGGTATGTCTGGTCCAGCATTTCTTTTTTGTCTACGCACACTCAGACTCATCAGAAAGGCCTTAGAGCCCATTTATTGACAACAAATGCATCAATATTGTGAATGAAATCCAGATGAGATGTTTAACAAATGAAAAAATCATTTGAAGCTTTGTATGTGAGAAGCCGGGTAATCTGTCTTTATATATGATATTCAAGTGCCATCCACACAAAATCCACAACTTGTATAAAAAGGAATTGGATACATTAAGCCATTAACTACAAAAAAGTCATGTGTTTCTTCAAACTAACAATTTAGAGTGTTTTAATGTACATATTAAACTGTAAACCATTTGAAGTAATCAATAAACTCAAAGTTAGTAGAACTTTTTTTGTATTGATTTTCTACTACACAAGCATGTTAATCACAATTATTTTGAAATGTTGATTAAGATAACTTATAAACATAAGTTGCATAACTTGCATCATTTTAAACTTGCATAAACATCATATTAACTCGTTTACTTCCAGCTTGCAATAGCTCACTTAGCATCTGCAAATGTAACTAGAAAAGTGACTAACACTACCTTTTGTATAACCTTTATTTGCTCACTTAGCCTAACAAATTCAAATGTGTTTTGTAGTGTAATTCTTACCTTATCTAACTCAGGTATAGAATATAAGCTCAGGTATTCTATAAGCTCAGGTATAGAATATCACGACATTCACACCATCCTTGATACAGCAACACTTATCATTTTAATGTTAGCAAACAAATATTCCCTGGATATAACGTGGTCAAGAGCCAGTTGTGATTCTCAGAAAGTGACTGAACATAAAAGGTAAAAAAAATAACATTCATAAAGAATATATAATCTACTGGACAGAGCTGAAATCATTGGCCTGTTCTAAATTCTTCACATCACACCGCAATGCAATGAAAAATACAATGCAATGTCAAAAGTTGCAGTTGATGAAAATCAACATCAATTTGTCACACTAGCTGTGATAAGAAAGCGTAAACACTAACTAGAGGTTGTACAAAATGACTGGCTCAAAAACTCTTCTATTTTATGAGATACACAATGTTCACAATGAAAATACACAATGTTCTTTGGATTGAACGTTTGTGTCTCTTGGCAATTAGATTACATGGTTTCTTCTCATTACACATAGAAATGGACATAATTATGAATCAGGTGTCCCTATGTTGTAAAAAATATATGACTACAGACTAGTTTGAGGTGCTCTGAGATAAAAATATCATGTCTCTGAGGTAGTTTTTTTTTCTCTCGAAATCCTTCTGAGAATCAACTTATCATGTTGAAGTGAACACATAACAGTCAGTATACCATACACTATCTCAGTTGTAGTGCAGTAGCCGAGAGAACTATGTTATCCTTCAGCAGGTTTTCTATAGGGA
>NW_015785509.1:0-1658 GCF_001515625.1 Sinocyclocheilus rhinocerous | reverse complement strand
GGGCCTGATTTGAAAGGAGGGTGAACGGCAGTCTATTGGCCGAGCGCATGCGAAGTCCTGTACAATTTGCAAACATTTTTTGCTCTAAATCACTCCTTGTGTTCATTAGGTTTAAGGTAATGGAGTTCACCACGAGAGCCGGCCGCTGAATGATAACGTTTGGAATGAATTTGAAACGTTGTGATTGCGAGATTTCAAATGCTGTTTTTTCAACACTCCCATTTAGTGAATAGCTAACATAGCTTGATGGCTAAAATTAGCATCCATGAAGCAGGTATTGCATTACTACAAGTGGGGATTAAACATAAATGCTTTGATTTATTTTTATTGTATCTCATACAATGCAGGGTGACCTGTATAATTCACAGCGACTTGTTACCCTTTGATATATTTTTAAAGCTAGACTGGAGGTTATAGTCGTTCTTCATTATGACTACATGCAAGTGTATTTATGAGCTGAGATTTACACAAATAGCACATTTCTTTAGGAAGTAGGCATATCATTTCTTTAATGAGAATGGCACAAATGAATCTGTCTTGTAAAATGGCATGCTTTTAACAGTGAAGTAAGGCCGTGGATGGCGAAAAACACGGGAGAGAGATAATTATGGGGCCCTATATGTTAAATCACATCATCAACCCCAACCCACATACTGTTTTATATTAATGTAGAATTTATCATAAAACCCTCAAATTAAACGAAGAGGTGAAGCTTTAAAGCAACAGCTCTCAACCATCCTTCAAGGAGACCGCAGGGTGACTTACAATTATTTAAATGTATGACAAATATATTCATATTAATAAAATAATAGTAAATATTAATCAAATAAAATGACTTAAAACATATAAAATCAAGAAGTTAACTGAAATCATATTAATTGTTTTTTTCCCCCCTCTCAGTAACAATCGGTTTTATTCAACATACCTTTCTTTAAAACAAAACGTTTTTCTTCACAACACAAAAGAAGAATTGAAGAATGTTTCAGCTGTTGTTGTCCATACAATGAAAGTCAGTAGGGATTAACACAATGGTTTCTGTTGACTTTAATTGCATGGAAAAAAACTAAAATAAAAACACATTTCTTTTGTGTTCTGCAGAAGAAAGTCATACAGGTTTGGAACAACATGAGGGGGAGTAAACAATCTATTTTTTAGTGATCCGTACTTTTAAGTGAACCCTATGACAGTGAGAGAATTGTTTTGATGGAATTAAAAGACCAGAACACCTAACAAGCTCCTAAAAAACAACTTCCAAAGACCACCATGATTAAACACAAGCGCTGCTGAGCCCAAACCCACCAGGCAGCTTAAATTCAAGGGCTGCTTTAGACCTTCAGGTCAGTTGGTATTTAATTAGGTGCTTGAAATATTCACAGGGATACTGCATAGATAAATGAAGTCCTAAGCACAGTGTAAAATTTACAATAGGTCAGGTGTCATCTAATGCCACGGAATAATTTACTACGCGATCTTAATGTAACGCTAATGCCAATTAATACATTAAGCACATTAAAGAATCATAATGGCATTTTCCAGTTACAGATTGTGAAATTGTTTGGAATGAGAATGATAAGACCTTGTGTCAAGATCTGGAAGAAGGCACTGGGAAATGTCTTATGTGCTTTTATTTGAACTGCAATTACCTTTAATGGATGAGA
>NW_015785508.1:0-1658 GCF_001515625.1 Sinocyclocheilus rhinocerous | reverse complement strand
TATTGCTATATGTTTATCCAACCATACGTGCATAGATATACTCTTATTATAGGCATATCCAGGTCACAGTTCACCCAGAATCAAAAGAAAGTATATTTTGCATGAAGAACATGAAGCTCATCCAACGGTTTTGTTTTGGTTTTCAGTAATGAGAATGAGATTTTCTCGCATTAAAGTAGTCATTTTTATGACAATAATGTAAAAACTTCTAATAGTGGGTTAACTTTCTTCATGCAAAACAATTTCTCTTGATTCTGAGGGTTAAATATGACCTGTTGCATATTAGCCGTAATCACTCTGCCAGTGTTTTCACTAATAAAGTGCAACCCTTTTCAAATTGGAAAAACCAATGTCTTCAAATGATTAATATCTGTATGAAGGTACAGATCTGCAGTGGCAATAAAAACCATATGAAATTGTGTCTTGCACTCCTCTTTACATGTACGCACAACAGAAGGGACTCATTTAAACACATGCAAACTCAAGCTTCAAGTTCTAGAGGAAAAGTCTGTTGCGTGTGCATTACTACAGTCATTAACGGGTTAATACGAGGGTCACACAGTCTGCATAGAGTGAGCCGAGGTGTGCAGATCTTCAGTCCGGCTGCAGTGCTGTGCATCCATCATTGACTAAGGCAGCGTAAAATCAGAAGTGGATGGTATGCAAACAAGAAATGGAAGCCTAAGCGAACAGATAATGAGTGTTTATCCCTCGTTCCCGGTTTGAAGTAGCAGCAGAAGGCTGAAGCAGTTTGATGCGTGTTTCATGGAAAGGCTTTAAAAGACGCAGCGGTGTGCATGCATCACTCCTGACCGAAGCCTTCGGTTTCCTCGATGGCAAACAGCAGCTTCTCCTTTAACTGCTCGTAGCTTTTATAGGGCGGCAGATCCAGACGGTTAAAGCTGGTGGGGTGAAAAATAAAACGAACGCTGTAAAAGTTGAGTTTATGTATATTACACAGCCCTGCATATTGAATAAAATCTGCAAAAAAAGGCATAATGGGACCTAATTTGATGATGCTGAGATCAAAAGCATCAATAAAAACTTTCCATCATGTATAGTTTTTTCACAAAATAAGAATCAAGGTTTTCAAATCATACACAAGTATCAGCTTCATTGCACTTATCAAAGTAGCAAAAGCCGTTGAATGTCAAAAGTATAAGCAGAAATTAGGCATCGAGTAACTGAACTGAACAAGCAGTTGTAATCTGGTTGAGAGGAAGAAAAGAATCATGTCTTTGTGGTGTTTTTCTGCTGATTAAGGGAGAATACAAGACGACTTCACTGCACAAATGGTTGTCAAAAGCAAAAATGCAAAAATAAATAAATGCAACATATTTTGTGCGAAAAATTTAGCTGGAGCAAAACATGCACTTTTTTTGGAATCGGCACCCAAAATTAGTAAGAAGCATACAGGATCTCATTCAGACGCAGGGCAGTGTTGTTATATTTTTGGCTTTAAGGTAGTAAATGATTTCGTCTTGATTTTCAATTGAATTTTAAGGAGGTCTGCAGAAGTGAATGAACTGCACACTGGTCATTTATGTTCACTGATGCAAACACATCTGACAAAACACACTGCATCTGCTTTACTGCACAGTAACATTTCCATACCCATTATTTAAAAGCTTATTTCTCATCATTGTCGTGTGAACAGG
>NW_015785507.1:0-1652 GCF_001515625.1 Sinocyclocheilus rhinocerous | reverse complement strand
TGTCATGTACATTACAGTAAAGCACTGTGGTTTTACCATAGTACAGTGATGGTATCAGATTCATCATAATTGTTTTAATAATTGTCATAATAGCATGTCTCCCTCCATTTAACTTGCCACAATCATTTGTCAATTATTATCAGCTTTATAAGTTTTCAGTGTCAACATCGATTTTCTTAACTATTAATCAAATTCAAATTTGTGGAAAAAAGTAAAAAATAACCTTCAATGCAATTTATGCCTTTTAAAAATGAATGCAACAATGGAACTTAAGATTTCAATTGTAATGGGTTGACATTTTACAGTGCATATTTACGTTACTCCAAGATACTTAAAAGAATACCCTAGCATTTGAATGGAACCATGGTAATACCATAGTATTTTTTTTTATCTTTTCATACATCCAGCTCATAACATCATGTAGAGTTCAAAACAGAATTATTTCTTGGCTTTTCACTCTGTTGTTTGATCAGCCAGCCCAGAAAGACTTTAGTAAAGTTATATCAAACCAGGTTGAATGTCTGCTTTGACCACAGTCTGTGTTGGTCAGTGAAAATACAGCAGATCGGACATCTGGTGCTGAACACAGCTCTTCTACAAACCCTTAATCAAACCACATAACCTAGAACTGTATTCATGACATTCATTCATCAAGTCATAATCTCTAATGGCTTGAAGAGGCTGATGCTTTTGGGTCATTCCCATGTATTTTAGTGAGAAACAACATCAAAAACACGAGCAAGTTTTAGAGTTCTGTTTTGTGGTTTCAGTTGATTTGTCTCACTCCCATCCTGTTTGATGAAATTACATGAATTGGTTTGATATCAGGGTTTGATAAGCTAACTCTCAATCCCTCATGTCATGAAAATCACATGTGATGTCCCTAAACACATCCTTGGCCAACATGTGCTGCAGTAATTTAAAAAACCTTTGTTGTCAAGCCTCATCAATGATGTCAACTCACTGTTGAGCTTGAGCTCTGATTGCAAAATGTTCTGGGTTCAGATCTTAGGCTGGTGTCATTTTTCCCTTTTAATAAAACTTGTGAATTGGCAGCTCTGTATGTGTGGATCAGGAGTTTGGGAGCTTGTTAAATTGTATTTTAGGCTTGATGAATGTGACCTGAACATCCACATCCCACTGTGAACATCTTGTTTTCAAGGGCAGACAAATAGCAGTATAAGCAGGTGTGAAGTAAAACAATGTGGTGTTAGAGCAATAATTACAACAAATTAGTAAGGTGTTTGAATGTAATAATGTTCATATTATGAAAACAGTTGAGACCTTGGTTGCATTTATATTTACCGGTAACTTTAACAGAACAGAGAGCTACACTACAGCTCAAAAGTTTGGGGTCAGTAAGAGATTGACTGATTGCTTGATTTATTTTTTAAAGAAGTGAATAATTTTATTCAGTAGGCAAACATTTAATTGATCAAAATTGACAGTAAAGACAATTATAATGTTAGGAAAGATAAATGTTTTTTCAAATAAATGTTGTTCTTTTGAACTTTCTTAACATCAAAGAATCCTGAAAAATATTATCACTGTTTCCACAAAATTATTAATCAGCATAATGGTTTTAAACATTGATAAAAATAATAGGCTAAATGTTTCTTGAGCAGCAAATCAGCATATTCGAATGATTTCTG
>NW_015785506.1:0-1657 GCF_001515625.1 Sinocyclocheilus rhinocerous | reverse complement strand
TGCATTACTTTACTAGTTACTTGAAAAAGTAATCTGATTACGTAAAAACCCCAACACTGGTAGTGAAGTATGTGATGCCTGAGATGCCCTGACATCACTGGAGGTTGTTTTTTAAGACCTGACACCACTGTTACGAGGCTTTATGGCTATTAGTTAAAGTTTCAGCAATAAAAACAAACACATTACAAATGCTACCTTTGGGGCCTCTGGAGCATGAGCTTGAGCTGCTCCTGGGCAAATGCCTCCTCAAAACTGAGTGTTTTTAATGATTTGCACCCCATCCTACAAAAGGAAGAAGTGTTTAATATGACTAAAACCTCAGATTTAGCAACTTCAGTATCTGACCTTTAAAGTTCTCTCTAAGTTCTCTCCAAATCTGAGGTTTCACAGCCATTTTCAAAACCACATTTGAACCACAGTTTGCTCAAGGGTTTCTTCCTGTTGTTTTGCTATCACATCTGCACATGTGTGTCTGTGTGTGCCAGCCTGCATCAGTAGAGCCCCAGAGACGGGAAGTAGATAGTGTTCTTGGGTTGCAGAGCGTTTGGCTGTAAACACTTTCTCTGGCTTGGCATTTGACCTCAGTCCAACAGACCGCTGATTGGTACCATGCAAGCCAAACAGACCAGTCACAAGTAGACGCTAAAGGTTTTCTCAAACTCTGTTCCAAGAAAAATAACTTTTGTGCAACCCGGCATGTTTTACAGACTGTGCTCAGATCTGTGTTTGATAATAAATGAATACATAACAACAGTCACTGGTATTTAGAGAGATCTCTTTAAAAATGTGTGGTCCGAACATGAAGTTGTAAGATCTTTGGCAGGAGTCTATTCACCTTTTGTCATAATAGGAATTTGATAAAGAGAGAGATGTTGACGTCTAAAACAATACGTGTCCACCCATGCAGGGCCACCAGCACAAAAACACAAGGTCAGCACTTGCAAACAATAAGAAACTCTGTACCGTTGCTACAGCATAAAGGTCACAGGCATTTACTAATTGATGGGAGTTTCATGGAAGTAATTCCTTGACAAAAATACCCTTGTGTATGATTCCTGTTTTGTTCAGAGTAAAAGGCGTCCGTTAATAGTCCCAAACAGCTTTCTTCTGCACAGGAAGCATGACTAACAATAGAACACACAGTAAGAATGCAGACTAGTTTGGTTCAAATGGAAACATGTCCTGCCACTGATATTAATATATTATTTTATTAATGGCCCCTCGAGTATAACACAATTTTGAAATGCAGCAATACTCAATTCAGTTTATATTAATCCAAATATGTTAGTGACAAATGTGTTCATAGATGCATCTGCATTGCAGTGTCAATTGGATTTCTTTCTTTCATCTTAGACTACATTATCACAGAACTAATTTGACTTTTCTCAACCATTTTGGCAATGTATTTTCATCAGATTTTAGTGTACATGAAGTCAGTTTCCCTCAAGTTCTCACATGGTCCACTAAACTTTGACTACAAAGTGCATATTATAATGCAATGGCATTATTCAGGTTTTCTGTCTTAAGTCTTAATTCAACCCTTTCACAATTTAAGGCCTTAAAAGATCTTAAATTTGTGCAGCAAGTCTTAAATTCATGCCATTAAATGTTGCATGCATTGCAAAAAAAAAAAAAAAAAACTTCCTCAGCATTTTTA
>NW_015785505.1:0-1654 GCF_001515625.1 Sinocyclocheilus rhinocerous | reverse complement strand
GTGAATTCTGCTTCAAATCATGTGACTTGAAGAGAGGTGTGTTATAACACTTATATAGAATGAAAGACCTGAGTGATAAATAAAGCTTCCAAAAGAATATTTCCACAGAAGAACCATTTTGAGTTCCAAAAAAGAACATTTTGGTATACAGTTCTTAAAAGAACCTTTAGTGTGAAGGACATTTTAAGCATCTAAGAACCTTTTTCCAAAACAAAGACCCTTTTGTGGAATGGAAAGAATCCATGGATGTTAAAGGTTCTTCATGGAACCACAGATTCCAAGAAAATACCTTTATTATTTAAGAGTGTGGGACCAGAAAATGTCATAGAAACATGTGGTGAACTCTATTGATTTGGCATAGTAAGCAAAAACCTAGCAAACCCCAAGAATAACCTATGTCCCAGCAACCATAGAAAACATTCTTGGAACTGTAAAGCAACACTCAAAACACTGAATACCTGTCTAAACAGATAGTGGGAAGGGTGACACGATATTTCCTTCTTGTTTTGACTTGATAACGTTGTCAAGCAAAACTTTGGTCCTATTTGCATGGGAAGTTAAATATAGCAGAGGGCAAGGCTAAATTTATCAAACTAGCTCCAAGCTTGGTTTTATCTTTACTAAAATAGCACCAGCTGATGGTGTAGAGTGGAGTGCTGTCAGTCGTCTGGAATGCGCTGGGCTGGACAAACGCAGGACCACGGGTCAACTGTGATGTCATTTAGGGGACGTGGGAGGGATGCTGGGAAGGAGGCAACAATCCGGGTAAAACGGAAGATTGTGAGGTGTTAATGAACTTGAAAGTGAATGGACTGAAAATCCAAGTTCCTTCCAAACATAAAGACTCAGAGTAGACTCACAGAACTTTACTTTGAAATACATTCCCATACATTTCAATGTTTACTGACCATTATATAGTGACCACACAAATATGGTGAAGAATATGTAATCATTACATTAGATAGCTAAACACCAAAGCAAGTGGAATTTATATGACAGAAATGATGGTCAAAGTGAAGACAATGGGTATTTTTAGATACCTTGAGGCTGTCAGATGTTAGTGGAACATGTTGTTGGTTAATGTGATGAACTAGACCGGTGGTTGCTCTGTGTGGGACACCTGTGTGAACTTGAGGAGAACTGATTGTATTTGCATATGCAGTATTAATCAAACTGACCCCTTTGCCATATGACCTCATTTTCTTACAAGCAGGAAACTGCTGTTATCCATTATTTATTGAAATGGCATGATTACGGTAATATACTTGCTTTGTTGCCACTAGGTCCCATGATGAAACTCAAGAGTGCCGTTCCAGTGAGATTGAGGATGCTGCTGACAGGCTGAATGTCCAACAGACCGTCCTGTGTGTTATCATCTGTGAGATTCCTTCAGTAGACACGCATACAGTATGTGTGACTACAAAGAGTGTCAGAGTTCTTAACTCTATTATCCCTTCACATGGTCGCATTGATTGGATAAGAGATTGTTTAAACCTAAACTAAGAATATTAAATATGAATTACTGAAGAAATTCCCAAAGGTAAAAAATTTTAAAAAATGGTTAAAAAGATTTTTCATTTTACACATTTACTGCCTACAGAAAATATTGTGGATTTAATTTAATTTAATTTAATTTAATTTAATTTAATTTAAT
>NW_015785504.1:0-1655 GCF_001515625.1 Sinocyclocheilus rhinocerous | reverse complement strand
TTTAAGGGGGTCTGAATACTTTCCGTACCCACTGTATATACCGTGGGTAAAATACCTAGTTAGGTGGTTATTAGCAGTCCAGTTAGCTACAGAGAAATGGGAATTTAGGTAAAAGAACACCCATACAATTAAATAATTTAGCAGGCAACATTTTGTAGAGAACAAAAAGCACTGAAAATGAGGATATACTAAACATAAATATGCAAAGTGATGCGTAATGTAGTGTAATGTAGGTAATTCTCTATAATGTTGAATAACTTACCGTTTCTTCCAGGCTAAATGTTTATTTGATACAAAATTAATTTTGTATGAATTTATACAAAACAATATGGATTTGTTTGCATTGATACAAGATGGTTTAATAGAATTATAAAATTGTAAGAATTTGGCTCACATATTGAATTCTTTGTTGCTACCAGGCTTATTGTGATAGAAAATAGATTGTCTAAGAAAATACAATTCGATAACCCTTCAAAATTAATTAATTATATGATTTTTTTTGTCAATTGTTACACTTAACATACTAGAAGTTTACTCACAATGACAATATTTTTCTTGAGTTGTGCCATGTGGATACTACCAGTGTCTTTTAACAATAATTTTAAATGCTGTTACGACCTAATAAAGGATGTTACGTATTTGTAATTGTAATATTGCTTTATATAAATATAGATTTTAAAAGCAGAACAGGTGAGCCAGAGTTGTTGTGGGGTGTTGTTTTGCTTTACTGAGCAACACCCAAAACTAAGCACAAAGGATGAACAATATGGGAGGCTGGGTTTTGAATATTTCTCTTTTGTGAGATATTGGGTTGGTTTTGATGTAATATGGGTGTGATACTGGTTTGTTAAATGAGTCTGATATACGTACAGTATGTTGTCATTTAGAATCATGGGAGTGATGTTGGATAGATGTCTTAAAACTGTTGGATTTGTTGGAGTTAGTCACAGTCAGTGTCGGTAAGACCTTATTCAGTTATTTATTTGTAGAATATTATGGCTACAGTTGCCTTAAATGTAGTGAGACTCAAAACTGATAAACATGTAGAAGAATGCAGATCTGAAAACTTGACACCTTAGCAGTACGATGAGGGTTGAAGTTGAAGAGTAACTGGAGTAGTTTGGTTACTATAAAAATAGGAGGAGCTGTTGTTAATGCTCTAGATAGCTGTACTTGTATGGATTTTAATTCAGGCTGTGAAACATGTAACAAACTCTGTGTGTGCTGGTTGAGAAAACGTAACACTGTAAAAAATGTCAGGTAACCTAAAATATGCTACATGTGGTATAAATAAAATTTAGTAAAGATACATTATTGTTGTGAGTGTGTTTTGTTAGTTCTTAAATTTTTATTGTTGTTTAAAATTTATATTCATGTTGTTTGCTGATATGTCACAGAATAAGTATATTCTTGGCTTTTTTGTCACTTCTGTTTAGAGCCTGTATTATTTAAGGCAAGTTTTATAATGTTCTATAGTATTACATGGTTGCATTTTCTTACAATTTTGTAGGGGCCACTGATTCTTGTTTTATGTGGTGTGTAGACAGTGACGTCTGGATATACTCGTACCACCACATTCCCTGGGTAAGCATACATAAAATAAGCAGCATTGCAATATACTGTATTTACCTGAATCCTAGAACAATCACTTTGAG
>NW_015785503.1:0-1657 GCF_001515625.1 Sinocyclocheilus rhinocerous | reverse complement strand
AGACGCAGACTGCTGACATTCTACACCACTTTTAACAAAACACCAACTGTCCCCGATCATCAGTGCAAAGACATTCTGTCTCTTAAATTCCAAAAGCCTCCACAGGGAGCACTGGAAAACACAATACACATTTACAGGTAAATTAGGTTATTTATGATTTAAGATTGTATTGGTAACACTTTATAATAAGGTTCAATTCATTAACATTAATTAATACGTTGGATATTATGAACTAACAATAGATGCATTTAGAGCATTTATTTATCTAGGTTTTAACATTTTAAAATTGTATAAATTAGCATTATTTGAACAATCTGAACTCATTGATCAAATTTGGTCATAATACATGAACTAATTCCATTATTTAATGTATTATGAACAAACATGATCAATGAACAATTGTATATTTATAAAATAGTAACAATGTAATAAGATGTAAGTTTGTTAACTAAAGTTAACAAATGATAATTAAATATCTTACTACACTGTAAACCCTAATGCTGTAAAGCAATCAGGTCCTCATAAATTAACATTACCATGTTTTGCCATTATAATACAAACAGGTATGTTTAATTAATTTATGTGGCACCAAAATCTGTCAAATGAAAGTTTTAAAAACTCAAAATTACAATTTATTTAAATTATTCACTCTTTCTCTGTTCAATCTGATTGCTTGAAGTTCTGCCTGACAACCAAGCTGATTGGTATATAACACAAGGCGGTAAATATTTGGTCTTTGACAATTTCCTTTTCGCACTGCATACTCATTCATATGAAGATGAAAGGACTCAACTAAAAAAATATTAAATTGGTAGGTAAAATATGTGTACACTTTTTCTTATTCATGTTAGCAAATTCATACTATTCATACTACTATTGCAACTACTGTAACGCTAATAAACGAGACCTTATGATAATGAATTGAAAAGTGTTACGATTGTAGCATTAAAACAAGAATGACTAGCAATGCATCATTTACAAAACCACTTACCATTTCTAAGTATCATGATATGCCTGATCTGTTGCTGAAAGGACAGTCATGTAAAGACTGAAAACACTATACTAGCAGGTCATCGTGGGACCAATGCCCTCCCAATGGCTTATTCAAGCAAAGCACTTAATCCAAATCACACAGCTGGTCCAGACCCCGCTTCAGTCTCTGCTTAACACTTGCTATTCTCTCCGGGTGACTTAGATACACACAACACGGGCCAAAACAAGACTCCATTACACCTACAAAGTGACAACCAATAGTCTAATAGACCAACAGGCAATATGTATGCAAAACACTAAGATTGGTGTCGAAATGATTATCAAAAAGGTTACTTTCCTGCCGAACAGGCCAACATAACCATGCTAGAAAACGTTCATCCAAAAAAGAAAGGTAGAGTGTTGTTATTGTTAAAACAACCCATTTTTGGTCATTGAAAGTTTAAATTAAAATAAAATATAATTAAATCTAAATATATTTTAATATATTTATATAATATATTTTCTACATTTATTTTTTTAATTAAACATAAAATATGTAATAAAATATAAATATAAAAACCTCAGTTTGACTTGCCAAATAACTGAAAAACGCCGGGAAAAAAACTCTAAACTGAAATAAAAATTAAAGCTATTTAGAAGAATATATATATAAAAAAAAAAACGA
>NW_015785502.1:0-1655 GCF_001515625.1 Sinocyclocheilus rhinocerous | reverse complement strand
TTTTTTTCTTGACCAAATGAACACTTCATTTTCGTTTTTTGTGTTTCAGTAAAAACTAATTTCGGTGCATCGCTGGTTTCATTGAGTTGACATTTAGCATTTATATTTTAAAACTTATTTAGACACTTCTTTTGTTGCAGCCATTTCAAAAATGTTCATGTTCTGTATGATCATATTCGGAGCTGGTTTCTTTCAGTGTTATGGCCCTTGTAAAGTGCCGTACCCAAGGTGAAACTAGGTGCAGTCTTGAGTTCCACACCCTGTTAAACACACTTTCAAGTGTCTCTAGAGTTCGTCAGGACTCAATCAGACTGTTTCTGTCCAGCCAGGCTTTCAGTAGTGGGACGTTCCTGTCCATCCAGCGGATGTTCTGCTGGATCTTCTGCAGGGCCTGTTGAACGCTGCGGAGCCCAGAGCCCTGATCCTGCGCTAGTGACCCGAAGAAAGACTGAACCTACAGGAACAACACAAACAACCAACCACAGTGTTCTTAGATTTCTACTGACACCAATCAGTGCAAGTGCAATGCTTTCGTTTACATATCCATTAACCAGAAATGATCGGTCACCCATGATTCATGTGAAGTCATGTGACCTCAGCATGTTGGCAGCTTAAACAGCTGTAATGTAGAAGTGTGTACGTAATATTTCTCAAAAGATACTATAAATATAAATATTTCTCAAATTCATCAAGTACTGGGGAAAAAATTACAAATATTGTTAACATTAGTAAATGCATTGAACTAACATGAACAAAGAATGAGCAATATATTTTTAAAGCATTTATTAATCTTCGTTAATGTTAGTAAAAATAGAATTGTTAATTGTTGGAGGCTTGTTAAATGAACATTTAAAAAGTTCATTGCAACTTTTTTCTCAGAATTCTGAGTTTATATCTCAATTCAGACTTTTCTTTGCAGAACAGTGTTTATATCTTGCAACTTTGCATTTAGATCTTGCAAGTTTTTGAAAAAGTGAGAGATGTAATCTCAGAGTTGCGGAAAAAAAACAAAGAAAAAAGAATGGCAAGAAAAATAGAATTGTGAGATAAAAACTAAGAATAGCAAGAAAAAGTCTGAATTGTAAGAAGAAAAAAAAGAGTCACATTTACATAATTATCCTGTGGCAAAAAAAGCTTGTTAATTTAAAATGCATTAACTAATGCTCCCTAATAACACTAACATTGACTAATATTAATAAATGCTGTAGAAGTATAGTTCGATATTCATGTTAACTAATGTTTGCATTCATACGTTTTAAAAAGACTCCTAAAGTACCTCATCGAGCATTTCTCTGGTGGAATACTGATCGGTCACTCCGACCGCCATGCGAGATATCGCAGACGAACCGAGATCAAACCTAAAAGGAGGATTTGGATTTAATACACCACTATTCACAATCTAACATGCTACAATGTGTCATAAGCGCCATAAAACAAGAATGTGATTTTATTTGACATATAACAAGGTCTTTAGGTAGATATGAAAGCTTGCTACACACTTTTTCACAAGTTTCTCCCAGTTGGTTTTCAAGAAGTCCCAGGCGAGTTTGAAACCTTTTGGGTTTTTACTGACGCTGATGACCAGCGACGGCAGGTCTTGAGTTTTTATGATCTCTCCTTCAATGGTTCTTTCCAAAAGCCTAGACAGAACGAGA
>NW_015785501.1:0-1655 GCF_001515625.1 Sinocyclocheilus rhinocerous | reverse complement strand
TCGTTTTTATTCGTTGACGAAAATGTCAATAGATTTTCGTCATAGATTTTGTCATTCAAAACAAGTTTTTATTCCATTATTGTCTCATTTTCATCATGAAAAAAAATGTTGTTGATGAAAATTCTGATGAAAATGATTTGTCAACGAAATGAACACTGGTGGTGGGTCACTTATATCAACAGATCCTGAAACTCCAGCCACAAAAACAGGAGAGTTTGATACAAACCGCATTGCCTTTGGAGAACCCTCTATTCCTGAGACATGATATCAGAGATAGAGGCAGAAGTTGTCAGAAAGAGCTGGTGAGTTCTCTCTGCATGAGGGATGTTGGGTTGGCGAAAGGAGTGGAACACCAAATTCGGTTATCTGATCCTAGGCTCATTCGTAAGATTTCCATAAGTTTGGCTTCAGCAGATATTGACATGACACCCTCAGGAGCTTATGAAAGCAGACATCATTAAGGAATTGTGAAGCCCATATGGTCAGAAAGAAAATAGAGTAATAGTCAGGAAGAAAAAAGAGTAATAGTCAGGAAGAAAAAAGAAAAATGTAAGAATAGACATAATGCCTGTACAGTGTCAGACCAGAATACTCTCCACATTGACAATGTCTTGGACTCTTTGGCAGGGAGTAGATGGTTTTCAGTCCTAGACCTCACAAGCAGATATTACCAAATTGATATGTCCAAAGAGGATAAGGATAAAACTACCTTTATATGCCCGTTAGGTTTTTACCAGTTTGAGCATATGCCACAGGGCATTACTGGGGCACCAGCAACTTTCCAACGCTTGATGGAAAAAACTGTTTGAAATATGAACCTTCTTCAGGTCCTAGTCTATGTGAATGACCTGATAATCTTTGGAAAGTTGCTGGACGAGCACAAGGAAAGACTTCTAAAGGTCTTCGACATATTAGAGAAAGTGGGTCTGAAAGGGTAATTGGACAAATCCCAGGGAGAGTATGTGGGACATTGGGACAGACCATGACAAGTCAGCACCAAGCCGCATCGTACAAACCTTAAGTCATTAAGATATTTTCTGGATTTCTGTGGGCATTACTGTAGCTTCATAGCCAACTACGCTTCAATCGTCAGATCACTTACTGACAACACAAAGTATTATGCACTTACTCAACAAGGTAAAAAGCTTGACAAAAACAAATACAATACCTACCTGAAAGAGTCTGAGCCTTTTGGGGACAGGTAGAATCAAGTCAAGTCACCTTTATTTGTATAGCTCTTTATACAGTACTGATTGTGTCACAGTAGCTTTACAGTGTGTTTGTAAAACTACAGTGTGTTTGTAAAATAGTTTGTCAATAGGGCTGCCCGATAAATTGCAATTAACACTAAATATCGCGTAAATCGACCTGTCTAGTGCAATTATGATATCGCAAAGGCTGCGATTATGTTTTTATGCGCAGCTTATCCTGAAGCACGGCTCTCTGATCAGTAGGAAGTGCTGCTCCGTCTGAAATCACAACAAGTTTGAGTCGCTTATAATGTGCATTTGTAAAAGCAACACTCATCAGATATCATCTTTATAAATATACTTTATTATCATGAAAATACTTGAGACGAACTGAAGAACAGTGATAGAATGATGCCCATAGGCGTGTTATGGTACTTCTTCTGCGGGGCATATTTGGAGTTTCTG
>NW_015785500.1:0-1630 GCF_001515625.1 Sinocyclocheilus rhinocerous | reverse complement strand
CCAGATATAAGTCCAAGTCACTGTTGTGCTTAAACATGCACCACAAGCTGATACAGTGGAAACTGCAATTATGTTTTGTTCACTAGCAATCTAAGACAGGTTAATTATGCCAAAGTTTTTAATTTAACGGTTTGTTTAGTAATTCATTGAAGAATCTGCCATTAACCTATGTTTAATATTTCCCTCATTTAAAGAAACATTCACTGTATCTCCACCCATAGGAAATAAAGAACACACATGAGATCTCTTTACTATCTCTGCTGTTCTTCTAGACAGCAATAAGATTAAATTGAAGACGGAAATCATGTTTTCCTAAAAAAAAAAAAAAAGACCCCAATAATCTCACATCTCCTTTTCAAACTGCTATTTGCCAAGAAAATAAAATCTGCAATCAAAACTCAGAGGCTTCATTATGAGCCCAAGCATTTCTCATCTAATCGTACAGCACATACAGTAAATCATACATCTTCATGAAGTCTCCAGAGTTATGAAAGAGCAATACAATTTTCCTCTAGGCATCACAATTTCTTGGATTTTTCTCTATCATTTCATGTTTGATATTATGAATCAATGCTTTATCGAGCAGTTTCAGAGAGGGTGAAACAGTAATGTGCATTCAGGAATACAAGAAATTTGAGGAGCATAAAATGTATTAGTGGAGGGTTTGTGGGTGCTGTTTAGCATTGCTTATAATTATGATTCTGATTACCATCAAAATCAGCTAGTCATTTAGTCTCTCGCCAAACTCAAAAGGAGTCGTGATGGGATTGTACACCTGGTCCTCAGTGAGATCAGCTGTTCAAAGCATAAATGTCACCAAAAAATGAACATCTGAAAGGTAACTCCAGGCAGACAAGCTTGAGTGAACTTTTTTGGCAGGTGCTGCTTAGTCACATCTGATTGAGATGCGTGAGCCATACATCTTTCTACACTGACACGACCATTTCTTTCGAGAATTTGACAGATAACCTTTTCAGGCACCTTTCACACTTCACCCAAAATGTCTCATCTCGTATGATTTAGTGGTCTGGATGGCCACACACCTCATGGCTGTGATGGATTCTTGAATCTTAACTAAGATGTTTTTTCCATTAATGTTGTTTGGTGACAACATTAGTCTTGAGTGAGAAAGGCTGATAGCTTCAGTTCTCAGCTGAAACATTTTGAGTCAAATGTCAATTATGGATTGTGTGCCCCAGGTCTCGCTGTGTCTGAAGCATCATCAACTGTGATTTATGTGCCCCTGTGGGAGTGACATTCTCAGTCACAGTGTCCACATCTCTTATGATTGCTGGTGGCACAGCACTCTATCCTGGCTCTTTATGTCCTTCACCTGGCCAGCAAGCTTCCCTTTACAGCCCTTCAGCTGTCTGAGGACCCTTTTCCATCTGGACTGAGGTTCACTTAATACGATAAAATAATGTTTATTGTATTTGAAAGACATAACTTATGCTCAACAAGGCTGCATTTATTTGATACAAAAATAGAGTAAAACAGTTTAATTGTGAAATATTATTACAGTTTAAAATAAGTGTTTTCTATATATTTGAAAATGTAATATGTGACCCTGGACCACAAAACCAGTCATAAGTACAGGTGCATCTCAATAAATTAGAATGTCGTGGAAAAG
>NW_015785499.1:0-1648 GCF_001515625.1 Sinocyclocheilus rhinocerous | reverse complement strand
CGTTGTCAGAATAGGGCAGCATTTAATCTTTCCCATTACAGAAGATAACTGGCTCGGTTTTTAAGACCCCTTTCATATACACATGGATTCAGTCATGTATGTCCTCAGATAAGCCAATAAACTTCCCTCGATCCATTTAGTTCCATTAGTCACTTGCTAGTGAGCTACTGGACAAAGATGCCCTCTAAAAAAGCAGATAGCATGTCGATCTCATGGCACTATAAGGTAATATGGAAGGATAATAGATGTGTTTGTATTTGTTTTCAGCTGAAAATTAAAGTACGAATGCTAGGCTCAGATTTAAGAGAGTAAGGGATTGATGTTTCTTTAATTATCCAAAAAAAGTTACATCTCTACAACAATATAGCAATTTTAAATGTAAATGTTTAAAAAGAATGGAGTGATATTTAATACACATTTAAATTCTGACAAATACAATCTATTATAGGGACCATGTCAGTTATCGGACACTTTTTACTGGCATTGGTGAATAGTTATACAGTATATCCAATATTGGATATTTATTATTTATTTATTATGGTCATTATTTATTTATTATGCATGCTCATTTCCACAATTTTTACATTTAGTTACCTTTCTAAAATTAATATTTATTAATGCTAATAATGTCATAATATTGTTAAATATATTATTTATTATATGAATGCAATTAGAATATCTCAAAATTAACATCCATTTTTATTATATTGTACACTATAATTTTGTGAAGCAAATTTATTGTAATGATGTTAATTATTTATTTGAAGTAATTAAAATACCTGAATCTCAATACAAGTGCAAGCATTAGCACATTAATCAATATTTCTTAAATATAATTTTTTTAAATAAAGAACAATAGAGTAATTTGCAAAATACATCTAGTTTCTGATAAATACTGTATACACACACTATATATCCAATACTGGATAAAAATTATATTTATTTTGCATTCTCATTTCCACTATTTTTACATTTAGATTACATTTGCTGTTATCTAACACTCAGTTACAGTTAATAACGCTAATAATTTAATAATACTGTTCAATGTTATATTATATAAACGCAATTAGAATATCTAAAAAGTAATATCCATTATTATATTGTACATTATAATGTTAAGAATCAAACTCAAATTCCTTTAAGTAATTAAAATAATTGATTTGACTTTATGATCTTTAAATCTGCCATTTTTAGAAAGTCATTGTCACACCACTGCTGTTAGGGAGACGAAGGCATGACGAAGATTATAACAAGTTAACAACAAATCCTTTTAATGGTAATCCACACGAAAAATAGGGTCTAACACACAGGGTAACATTCACACAATCACAGACAAAAGAGAACAACAAGAGGCCAATTAATATACACAGGATAATGAGGGTGATAAACTAGACACAGGTGAATGGAGGTTAACTAATGATGACTAGCCGAGAACAGGAGCATGACCAAATAAGGGCACACAGGAACTAAACTAATCAAGGAGAGACAGAAACTGGGTCAAACAGAGCACATGAGGGATGAAAACACAACAAAAGTCCAAAAGGGGTGTGACAGTCATATTCAATATCGGCCAATATATATTAAAAACTCTAGTACCAATATATGTATTGGCCCGAATATAAGACGACCCTGATTATAAGACGACCCC
>NW_015785498.1:0-1651 GCF_001515625.1 Sinocyclocheilus rhinocerous | reverse complement strand
CACAGTACACACACATATATTATGTAAACAAAAACTTTTATTTTTTTTAATGCGATTTTGACGGCACTATTTAAAATGGTCCGTTTCTCCAGGAAAACTGATCAAAATATTGATGGCTTAAGTTGCACTCAATTGCTTGTCAGCGTAGTGCCATATTTCATTTTTTTAAAGGAATAAAAATGAGGCAGTGAGGGACAGAACTGCAGTACATTTACTACTATTATTTAAACATCTTTCTGAAAAAACTTTCACTAGACAAAACCTGGCAAAAATGACACGATCTAGGACTATAGAGTGTTAAGTCTATCCCGCACGTTTCGTCTCGTTTTCATTCGTGTTAAAGGGATCACCCAAAAATAAAAACTTGTCGGCATTTACTCATATTGTTTCAAACCTTTGTGGGTTAATCGTAGCCGTCGACTTCCATGGGATTTTTCCAATAAGAGCTCAGAATAAGAGAAATGTAACCAGTTTAATTTCTTATCTGAATTTCCAGTGGATCAGGGTTATGAGGATTTGGAGCCTGCTTCAGACTATGTGGAGGTTGAGGATGAGTTGAACCTTCCTGCCCCGCAGCAACCCACCTTCACTCCACACTTCGCCACCGTCGAGACTAAAAGTCAAGACCAAGACGCTGTTTCTGAGGATTATGACGACGTTGAAATTCCTGTTAACGATGACAGCGAGGACTATGATGACGTAGGGTAAAAGACACAAAATCAATGACTTTCCCTTCAGCTGGACACATGAGCGGACCCTGAAATCAACTGCACGTTTCCTTCAAGCTACTATTGTACATTATTTGAGCAAAAACAAGTTCTAATAGCATATAAACTACAGATGTGTTTACTTTCACTTCCCATTGTTAGAAATGCAATACATCTTTCAAAAACGTCATTTGATTAGTCATTTTCTGTTGAAGCACCCTACTGTATGAGACATTTGCGCGGAAGTGGGCCTATTCAATAGTTCAAAAGTTCAATTTTTCAAATATTCAAAAGTTCAATAGGCCTATGCATTATATAGTAAGCCTTTTAATGATCTGCACTGACAAATTTCATGTCTGATACTACAGTGTACCTTTATATTATTCCAGTGAATCAAAATTATTTTTGTTAAAGAAAAACAACACACAAACAAGCAGTACTCTGAAACTGATTCCATACATTTATTCTTAAAAAAAAAAAAGAAAGAAAAAAAAAAGAAACAAGTGAACTGGTGACTATCAATAGATATTTGTCTTTCACAGCTGCTCGATTTGTAATCGCTGTTGTTCAGGGCAGCAACAGCAACATATCAAAAGTCAGTTCTTTTTTTAAACCCATGCCCACAGTCAGAGGAGCGTTATGGGCCTTGCAGACATTTCGAGGCGTATGATTTCCATGCACACAAACTACAAGTCTCCCTCTTGCTCGGTGGAGCTCCTGTTCTTTTGTACACAAGAGAAACAATTTATCTTGCTGTCAGAGATGTCCATTAAGTGGCAGGCACAGGGGGCTGAGACTAGCCTCCTAGTCTCTGACCCTCACCCCAGGCAAAGCCTCCTGGACGGTCCTCAGGGAGAGGGTTGTAGTTGGCATCTTCCTCAGGTGTATCAAACAGCATCTTACTGGAGAAGTAGAAAGAAAGGGTGTTTTACTTCAAAGCAAAG
>NW_015785497.1:0-1655 GCF_001515625.1 Sinocyclocheilus rhinocerous | reverse complement strand
TCAGTGTGACGAAGATTGGCACCCAGGTAAGCTGTCACTCAAACTCGTCTTTTTCCGCTCCCTATCAATCAAACAATCCGAGCGACACACAAAAATGCCCGGGGCTGAGTGAAAGAGAGCATACGCTGTTAGGGGCTCACGGGACTTGCGTGGGACAGTCGAGCCAATCTTGTCCTAAAAACCTCTAGAAGGAGGGAAAAAATATGTCGGCTTTTTAAAGGACAGGAGGTTTGATTCTAGCGAGGGCGAGCGCTGAGTGAAGGCCCGGTTGAGCCGCTCTCAGTCAGGCCGGAGGAACGCTAGACGACGGGCTCCGGCCTAAATTAATCGCTTTAGAGTTGTTGTTTTTTAACTAACAGTAATTAAATGTGCACGTTAACGTCCTTTAAATTGCATTTACGTCGAGGACCGCGCTCATGTGCAGCAAACGTGAAGGATTAGATGGCGCTCGCTGCTATGGCGACTCGCTCCCTGTGCTGCTAGCAGGCTAATGCACCAGCTAACCGCTCTGCTCGTTTGTTAGAGGGGGAACATGGCGTTTGCTACTTTAGCACCCGCTGCTACATTACTTCTCAGTCCACATAACGTGAATTTAGGCTGGACCGAGTGTTTCCTTGCTCTTCAAAGTTTAGTCGGAGTCAGTGGCTAAACGAGCTGATAAGCGCCGACTGACTGAAACGCGTCGCAGTTTAGTGCTTCACATGTCGTTTTTTACACCAGCAACGCTTTAGCTAGACTTGTTTTTTTTTATTGTCTGTAAACGAAATTATCAAATTGCTTCTTATTGAGATTGGCTTAAACGGTCTTGCCGTTATGTGAAGTTAGCGTAGTTTTGTTGTATAATAAATAGCATGTATGTAAATTGATCAACACGAATGTCGCAAGGCATGAGAGAAATATTGAAGTACTCGTGCTAGTGGGTGTGTGAATAAAGTGTGTTGTAAAGCATGGAAATGGCGCTCTGCAGTACATAACATTGGTTTTACATATCAATACATCCAGGGCAGGCTTCCCTTTGCAAGTTTACTCCATGCATTCCCCCTTTTATTAGCTACATATGTTAAATACGAAAGAAAGAAAGAAACCCGTATCTTCATGTTGGTTAAGATCAAAAGTGGTTTACACGGGAGTTTTGACTAACTTCTATAATGTTGTTTCTGTCTAAAGGCTTTTTAAAAATTTATTTTTTTTTTATTTTTTTTTTTTAAGTTGCATGTGGTTTCTTTTAGGTCGTTTCCTGCTGCCTGCCCATATAATGCCCCAGTGTTGGCAGTGGTCACTTTGAATATGATGGCTGCCCATTCTGTGTCCATAGACAAATATCAAGAGAGAGATCAGCAGGTAGCAGTGATATATATATATAAAAAAAAAAGAAATGTTAAATATTTCTTTATTTGCCACTTTCCATGAGAACCGCACACTTTGGTGTCCCATTGTTTTTTCCCCCAAGAAAGTTTGAAACACTATTATCTATCATACAATTAACAGAACTAGTTTTAAATGCATCACATTTTCCCTTTTCTCCTGATTTTGTCGTATTCTTCACATTTGACATATTTAGACCTCTTTGCAGAAAGAATAAATCTCAACATTTTATTGTTTTACACAAATTATAATGTTGACAAGATTGATCATGTTCATCCATCCAACCCCTT
>NW_015785496.1:0-1654 GCF_001515625.1 Sinocyclocheilus rhinocerous | reverse complement strand
TGGGCCCCTTACGACTCCTGACCAGCAGATGAGCAAGACCCCATCATCCAGCTCTCTCTCCCAGCGCATGAAGAATGCAACTCTCAATGCAATCACTCCAAAGTAGGCTATGTTTGAATCCTATTACGTTCTACCAGTGCTGTTCGAGTAGAAGTGAACTAACCATTATGAACATCCATCCTGTTTTCAGGTTTTCTAGCAGGAGCAGAGCTGCAGTCAGCGTCCCTCGCCAGGGGCACTTCTTCGTCTCTCCTCTCCTGAAGTAGCCCTGAAGCTCCTCAAGGCTGAGTTTTTCTTTTCTTTGGGAAACAGCTGCAATATATTACATTATCCTACTTGCATATTATGTCTGGTTTGTCCATCAGTTTGAACCATATTAACACTACTCTTTTTATCTGTCGAGTTTTCTAGTAACATTTGTATTTTAGTCGCTTTTAAATGTTTTAATGTACTGTTAACATTCTCACAACCAAAGCGATGGGCTGATATAAGCACTTCCATCAGTCACTGAATCCTCTATTAACAACAGAATATGCATCAGTTTGGGAGTTCTTTATCAAGAAACCTGAACTTGGTTGTAGCATCTAGAACAAAAAAGGTTATGCTGTATGCGAGATTTGTATATAGTATAATCTGTGTATTGCTTGTATATTGTGTGTTTTACATGGAACGACAAGCAAAATCTCAATCTCTTAGAGGGTTCAAGGCTTTAGTGACTATCAGGTTTTTCTATGTAGAGTGTAAACTGTGTTTTTAAACACAGTCAAGCTTAGATTTTACAGCCAGTAGGTTTAATACAGAATTTAAGATGATGCTGCTGCTGATGTTAAAATGAATGATGCTGATGTTTAAATTATCCATTTGTTGTTTGAGATACACTGTGCTTTTGAACCGTCTAAGATTTGTGCGTAGAGAGGTTCAAGACAAGAAAATTGAGAATTCTATGCAATTTGTATGCGAAAACACTATTGGTTGTTTTGATTGGGCATTTTGTCTTTTAGCTTCATAATTGCTTTTGATCATAAATGAACATGGCCAGAATTCTTTTAGACTTTCACTATGGCATTGATTTATGTCTTTATGCAGTTTTGGCTCAATTTATTGAATTTTATACCGTATTTAAAGTAGAAAAACAAAATATGGTGCCCTCTGGGAGAATTTACTGATTTTGAAGGATCTAGTGTACCTCGTTCAATTCATAAAAGATTATACTGATTGGACACTCTTTACTGTATACAATTAGTCATTTTCCTTTCAGTGGTGCAACGTTTTCTGGACCAGTAGTTGTGCAGCACTGAACGATCAAGCTTTCATCGTTTTAAAAGGGCAATTGTTTACCGTGTTGAACATTTGAAGTTGATTTATGAACTCGGTTGCTTTTCAATTTGAGTGGTGTGATATTTTGTAAGACTTGTGCTGTTTGTAAAATACATTCATTTATTGCAAGTCCTTTTGTGTCTGTCTTTTAACACATCGCATTGGGGTTTAGAGTTAGACTGAAGTGGCGAGACTTAAATGTTCACATTTAAAATACAATACAAAATCACTGAGGCACAAAGCGTGCCAAAATATAAGACTGGGTAGTTGAATTAATGGAAAAAGAGAAGTATTGAGAGATTTCTTGAAGAAAGTCCTTGTGGGTTACAACTGCAAA
>NW_015785495.1:0-1634 GCF_001515625.1 Sinocyclocheilus rhinocerous | reverse complement strand
TGGTTGTCTGAATTCTCAGAGCGAAAGATCAATGTGGCGTTTAGACGAGTGCGCGGTCTTTCTCCTCTCTTCCTTTCAAACGTGCTGGGCCATGGATAAAGAGACACAAACACAACCAATACGCACCTGTCCCACACACACACACACAGATCCCAGATACAGCTGCGAACACCAACTCAGTGTCAGGACACCTGAGTGTCAGACCAAGTGTTTGAGCTAGGGCTATCACATGACCAAAATTCTATCTATCTATCTATCTATCTATCTATCAATCTAATCTGTCTGTCTGTCTGTAGTTAAATTTTCTTTTTACATTTTTGTGTGTGTGTTTGCTTGGTTCCCCTCTGACATATTGTCAGCATATGTCTCTTTTCGGCTACGGCCTCTGAAGCGAAATGTTCAGAGCATTTTCATTCTCTTCGGGTCATAGCATTGTGTTGTGTGTGATGCTGCGGTCCTCGCCGGAGTAATTTGGCCAGCTCATGCACACCAGAGCTCAATCACGTCAAGCTCGCTTACCGCTGTTTATTTTATTGGCTCGCGTGTTTTCTTTTGTTTTTGCCCTGCATGTGCGTTTATTCCTTCCCTTTCTCCCTCTATATCCTCTCCTGCCAGTACCGCTCTGTTTCTCGCAGACGAGCGTGAAAGCACGGAGGTGGTTCTTGTGAAGGAGAACTTGAGAGATCGACACCTAGTCTAGTCTCCGCCATCTGTTCAGATGTTAATTGCGACGCATGATTGTGTTTTTCCGTCCCATAAACGGTAATGAAAACGAAGACCTCCCCTAATGCGCCCTAATGAAACATTTTCACACACCTCCCTAATAAACAGCATTATGGGAGAACGTGTCTTTGTTTGTAAAGCTAGTCGCTTAAGAAAGTTCGACACAGATGCTGACTGGCTGTTTGCACCCACTTTTTCCCCATTTTTGTTTTTGAAAAAACCGAGATGCGAAATTTGCGACACTCTTTGGCACTGATGATAGACGAAGGGAATTAAAAGCGGAGGGAAGAAGAACAAAAGGGCCGTGAAAGACTAGCTCGCGGCGTTGGCTAATCCTGCCGTGACTCACCGGCCTGATACAGCTTTCGACGCCTGGAGAAATGCGTGCTACTGCACAGCATGGGCGCAGCTTTGTTCATTTCATTTATTGCCGTTTTGAATTAAACCAACATGCTTGAGTCCATTCCCATTCGGTTTTTAAATGATCGCTCTAGCTGTGTGTTGTATGTGGCGAGCCGTGATGAAGTTAGGCCCGGTCTAATTAAGGCATCTGGAGGGGCCTGAATGTCCTGAGAATCGTGGCACCTGCAGAGAGGAAGACATGACCGAACGGAGGGAGGGTGGCACACTCTTCCTTTGAGGGAAGACAGCTCATCTGTTCTGCGTTTTGTAGCCGATTGAAGGCATGCATTGTGGTTTAGTTCACAAGAAGGAGTAATTTAACTGAACGCGTCACTGGAGCAAATTAAATGTTTTCTTTTGTGCTTGGCAATCAGTAGGGTTTCCTGCAAAAGAATCTTCTCTCTGTTTAGAAAAGAGCTGTTTAGAGAGGAGTAAACCGGGAACTGTGGGGTGAACCACATGGGTCGGTGACATGACACTCATTTTGTTTGTTTGGATGTATTAATTTA
>NW_015785494.1:0-1634 GCF_001515625.1 Sinocyclocheilus rhinocerous | reverse complement strand
AGATTCTGCAACCTCCTTGAACCGGAGTGATCCTCATCCAAAACTACATGGTCAATGTTGGACACTAACAGACGAAAACAGAACAAACAATTATATGACAAAAAATGTATACTGTGACTAGAAAAGAAAGCTAAAAAAATTGTCAGTAGCTACGTTTACATGCAGCGTAATAATCCGTTAATAATTTGACTAATGACTGATCGCTCAAGCTGAATGATCTGATTAATTTCGATCCAGTGGTGCAGATCTTAATCCATTAAATAGAAGAACTGTTATCTAAACATTTGATTCTTTGTAAACAATTATTTATTACACACTATTTTTTATATATGATGTGCAATTAAATGTAATAAAATATTGTTCAAATGTTTGAGGTCCGTAAGATTTTTTTTTTTTTTAAGTTCTTGAAAGAAGTCTCATGCTCACCAAGGCTGCATTCATTCGATCAAAAATACAGTAAAAACAACAATATTGTGAAACATTACTATAACTTATAATTTTCTATTTTTATATATTTCACAATGCAATTTATTTCTGTGGTTCTGGTAGCGTGCATTCTGAATCTGCAACCAGATGGTCTAAAAGCAGTGCATGTAAACACAGCTACTGAACACATGGTTGAATATCCATGCACACCAGAAGATTTAAGCACATACCTTCGGCCCCTTCTGCTCAAATCCAGAGTTGAGGGAGGAAGGGAGGAACATGAGCCATAATACAAAGTCATGTGCACACAGCATTTTCAGGCAAGGGCATAGACAGGACCAGGTAAACAGAAATAAAAAGGGAAATTACCAATGATGGGCAGGCTTACACATGTGGTATATTTTAAAGATGGAAACAACGTGATGTCATGTCACTGTTAGCGGATGCAATACAATAAGCACACTTGAATACTATCAAAAACAAGGAATTGGGTTGTTTTCTGTTCAAAGGAGCATTTTCAGGCAAATGACCATATTTGATTCCCTTTCAGAACTCAGTCAGTCCCCCCTATACAGTCCCCTGGCCCTGTTCAATGGATTGTGCATTTTAAAATTATAGGCCTTTATTAACTTTGACTTTACTCAACATATTTTGATGACGCAAAGAAGAAAAAGTGTATCGCTAAAAATGTATTTGCCATCCATGCTCCTTGTTTAGAAATATAAGCAAATTTAACATTAACCAAACAACTTTAAACATCACAAACAAATGTTAGATGGGTGCAGATCATGGATATGGATTTTAACGAATGAGAAACAATGATTTGAGAATCAGTTCAGTTAGACAGAAAAAAACAGAGCAGAGAAATCTGGAGTTGGTTTACCGTTAACTGAAGGAGGCATGCATAAGAAATAAAAAAAATCAATGAGCGCAAGAAATACATTCCAATAACTGGCATAATTTTATACAAAATATTTAACACACAGTCTGTTGTTGGTATTTCATTTAAAATGCCTCCATTTCATAAAGTAATAAATATGATATAACGTATATAGGACTAAACATACAACACATACTGGTCACATAATATCAAAAGAAATCTTAACTCCACTTGCCAGAGTTTGAAGTATGTATACAGGGGACATCATTGCATATAATACAAACATTAAATATACAGGTGCATCTCAATAAATTAGAATGTCGTGGAA
>NW_015785493.1:0-1653 GCF_001515625.1 Sinocyclocheilus rhinocerous | reverse complement strand
AGTCCTGAGTCAGAAAGGGGGTTTTACTGGCTTTCAAGTGCTGCATATTGTGGGCTGTTCTGACCCGCTCCTGTTCTCTGAACGCAACAATATTTCTCCCCCGCTGTGGAGGCAGTGAGGCCACTACTTCAACTGTGGGCTGAACTCAAACTTTGTCTCTCCGACAGAACTCTCCACGAGTCTCTGCTGCCTGCCTGTTTGGAGGCTGAGGAATCCTGGGAGGCTCCTGACGTGGAGAGGGTTACGCAATGCAGTTACTGATGGAGAGTGACTCTAATGCACACCTGGAGTGGCTCTTGTGCATCTGGGAGGGCTCTTAAGGGGAGCAGGGCCGCACCTTTGAAGAGTAGGTGCCGGGGGCCATTAGGAGCACCACTCTGCAAAAAACCCCAGCGGAGATACAGACAGGACAAATACTCACACACATCCATTTGACTCTCAAAACTATTTAAGGAATAATTCACCCTATAATGGAAATTATGTCATGATTTGCTCGCCGTATGATTTTCTTCTGTGGAACACAACAGATGATTTTAATGAATATCTTGCTGGGTACATTCACTACAATAGCAGTACATGTTGACTTACTTTAATGCTAAATGAGACACCGAAGAGTGTTAGAAAAGTTAATACATGTGGCTCACTGATCATTTTGAAAAGATAATCCAATATTTTAAGCAGTTTTAAAAGTAAATGTAGCTGCCCCTTGTGCCATATAATGCTTATACCACAGTCCACTAGGTGCCTTAAATGTTTGCATGCTTTTTCATAATGATGACAGAATTTTCATTTATTCATTCAGCTTGAAGTATTACTTTAAGGAGAAAGCAATATTGGACCCCATTGACTTGCACTGTAATAAAATAAAAAAAAATTAAAAAAATCTTGTTTTATGTTCCACAGATTACATACATTGACTTCCATTATGTGGACAAAACTAACTAACAAAATTTATGAATAAAATAAAATAATAAAATGTATCATTTTCAAAATATCTTCTTTTATGTTCCACAGTTTCCAAGTCATACAGTTTTGGTAAAACATTAGGGTGAGTAAATAATTTTCTATCCCTTTGAAGTATGAAATCTGTCTCAGTTATTTCTTGTAAAAAAATCTCAAGAGAGCTAAAATAAACAAACGACACTTCCTGACACATGTTAAGGTTATAGAATAAATTATAATATAGATATATGGTTAGTATAGTGCAGATCATTTGGTCTTGAATCTCTGTGTTTGTAAAGATCTCTTCTGAAACTGCTAAGGGAACACGTAGGGAAACAAATATGAGAAGCCAAAGATTTAGGCATTGTCCCCAGTTGCTCTCTATTTAATCTCATTGAGATTGTGTGTGTCTTTCATGGGACTTTTCTCTGTTAGTTATCAAATGAAGGTGGTACAACACGTTGCTGTCAGAATACCATTGTGCATTGTGTGAGTTGAGGTCATGCCTGGCTGAGAGTTTCACTTTGTGAGCTGATAGGACAGCACATCTCTAGTGCATGCTGATATTATGACAGGTCCAGGGTGAGAGTTTAAGGCTGTATCAGCGTTCACATCACAGATGATGAATTTAAGTTGAGTTTCACAATGAAAGACCGCAAAGATGTGAACACATTTATTATCAACAACATATTAGCAGTTGTAAAAATTGTT
>NW_015785492.1:0-1652 GCF_001515625.1 Sinocyclocheilus rhinocerous | reverse complement strand
GAGGGAGCTAGTAGATAACTGCTGTTTGCTTGTTTGTTTGATGGACGTAAGAGTGACTTGTTGTTGTTGTTGTTGTGTTTAGTTTGTTATGTTTACAATATTACATATCCTGCCTTTAAGATCAGCACAGCATGTTGTGACTTGATGTGGGAGTGTGAGCCTGTTCCACCATAGTTTCTCATGATCACTACAGATCATTAATCAGGCTTACGTATTTAAGGCTTGCAGCCTCAGACTGGGAGGGAAAACAAGTGCAATGGATATTTTTGCTCATTAGGATTTCTGATTTTTTTTTTTAAACAATTGTTTTTACAGTAGACCACCTACTGTATATTAGTTTTAATATAATACATATAATATATAATGTTGTGATTTGTTTTTCCAATTTTAAAATGAAATTAAAAATAGTTTATCTTTATCTGAAATCAGCTAAAACGGCATGGTTGGTTCAGCAAATTTTTATTTGACCTTTGCTTTTGTTAACCTTATCATTAAGGTTTAGGGTAAGGTTTAGTGGAGGTGGAAAGTTGATTTCAAACGCGATAAAGCATTAACCTTATGGTGCCTCACACCGGACATTTCATTTCTGAACTGACACGTAACACAGCCAACGTAATAAAACGTTTCAGAGAAAATTGAACACGCTTTAACGCCTAAGCATCAGTCACTGGACACTTAACTTTGAAAGTGCAGTGAAACATGCTACAAGCAATATCAGTTTGCAAAAATATACCCACAAGTACGCGTTTTTTTCATGAAACTGGGCTGTTAATATCGTTGTGTTTTTTTTGCCTAATGTGGACACGTCAACAGAAATACTGCGAAATGTAAAAATGTCTTTATATATATATTTAATTTAATTATTTACTCATTATTTATGTGTGCTTTATTACAAGCCATTGTAATACTGTTTGCATTATATCAAACAACTTGTCCAGTGATTCTAAGTTTTAGTATTATATTTAAATGTAAAATTTTGCTTTTGGATTAGATTTAAATTTTCAATACATCAAATACACCTTCAGAAAGAGAAGAAAATTCACTAAAGCCTTCTTACGTAAGAAGAATATAAGTTATTGTTTTCTGTTGAGCTTTAGGATGTGTAGACCACTGTTATTTTTCTCTTCTAATGTGTTAATTGTTTAGAAACTCAGCAGTCTGTAATTAGTTGGCCGGGTCAAGCATCAAGTGCTCTCAGTGTTTGATCATTAGAAAGCACTGTCGAGTTATCAGTCTTTTCATTCTTCTAGATCGCTATCACAGTCTTGGTCATCCATAGAAACTCTGTCTACCATCCCATGAGCCCAGGGGTGAAACTCTCTGACGTCACGCATACTGCCTCTGCCCCGTCAGCCCCGGGGGGAAGACATCTATTAACAGTTTCATTAGTAAGTACACAAGAGTCAACAGAGTGTGGGACAAATGACTCACTGCTGGAAGTATATGTATGTGTATGTATGCTTCTTACTTTTAGACATTATTGTTTTTATCTGAATTACATTTTTACACATTCTGACCAAAGAGTCTTAGGTTGACATTTTATGAAAATGTTCTTCTGACGATATTACAAAACTGAGCTGTTCATATTTATGCCTTTTCACATTCATATCTTTCCATATGTGTAATATTTCCCATACTCATTTCCCTACAAA
>NW_015785491.1:0-1642 GCF_001515625.1 Sinocyclocheilus rhinocerous | reverse complement strand
CTCTGTATATATCTCCATAACAGCTGTGTACACTAATGCCTCTGATACACGTAAGACCACTTAGCTCATGGAAAAATCAGGAAAGGATTGGGGGACTGCCAAAGCAGCCAGTTATAAATTATGCTACCTTCTGAGAATGTAGGGAGATTTTGAAAGTCAGCAAATCTAATATCGAGCGACTGTTCAAAATTATAGGGAGAACTGAAAGTTTACTGCTTATTTCATTGAAAAAAATTGACCTTGTTGATGTGATTACTTATCCAAATGTCAGTTCAAAATTGTAATAAATGAAAATCAATCTATCTTTCTATCTCTGCGTGTGTCAATGATGACATTTTCAAGTTAAAATATTTCCATTTCAAATATAAAAATAATAGTAATCAGTACACTGTGATAATAATAAAAAAAAATTTCTTACTCACTAAATCAGCATATTAAAATGATTTCTGGAGGATCATGTGACACTGAAAACTGAAGAAATGGCTGCTGAAGATTCAGCTTTGCCATCACTAATAATCATCAGTAAATGTATTTTAAATTCTGATAAGATTTCACAATATTACTGTAATGCAGCCGTCTTTCCAGAACATAAAAAAAGTATTACTGGCCCCAAACTTTTGAACAGTGCCTATATATAATGATTTTAAGTTTTCTTATTGAATTTATTCCTACAAATTATATTAATGTATTGATTTTTGTAAACACTAGACAGAATCATGGCTATTTACAGTAAAATCAAATTGGATGGTAATGATGTAAATATTTTACAATAAAGTGTAATTTGTTAACATGAACAGCATTCTACAGCGTTTTATAAAATGCTCTTGTCGGCCAAAATCTTTTCAGTTTTTAGTTGAACATGGTTAACATTTGCTAATACATTTTAAAGAGCAAAAGCTGTATCTGTTAACATTAGTTAATGAATAATCAACAATTGTATTTTTATTAACTAACATTAACAAAGATTAATAAATGCTATGACAATATATTGCTAGTTCATGTTAGTTAACACATTAGCTAATGTTAACAAATGAGACCTTATTGCAAAGTGTTACTGCATAGTCCTATAAAAAGTTTGTAGGTTTTAGAGTATATTTAAAGTATTTCAACACTCAACCCTTATAATCATTATTTCAAAACTTTATAATTTTAGAGTTTATGGTATAAATGTAATTTAATTAAAATGAATGAGCGAAAAATAACTATTTTGAGATTGTTTTGACAATGTATCTGTTTTTTAAGGCCTCTTATTTTAGAACTAGGAAGTGTGTGTATGTGTGTCTTTATTGTTGGCATTGTACGCGTGTTTGTATGGAATTTGGAGAGCCTGAGATGTGTCAGTAAGAAAAGGGCAAGAGGTAACAGTGAGTGTTTGTGGCTTTTTCCTGTTTTTATCCTCTGGATATTAAAGCTGGCACATTCTGTACATACATATCCAGCTTATGTGGTCTGGTGAAATACAGTATGTACTAATGCACAAGGTCCTCATTTGTTTTAGCATGCACAAACGTGACCCTGGACCACAAAACCAGACATAAGAGTCTATTTCTTGAATTGAAATTTATACCTGAAAGCTGAATAAATAAGCTTCCCATAGATGCCTTTAAAGTTGTCCAAATGAAGTTCTTAGCAATGCATATTA
>NW_015785490.1:0-1652 GCF_001515625.1 Sinocyclocheilus rhinocerous | reverse complement strand
ATAAAATAAAAATAAAGATAAAACAATTAGTTATGTATTTATATTTTAAAATATACATAAAATAAATGGTTTTTATTTGTATCTATTTATTTTAAAGTATTATAATATCTATTTAAAATAATTAGATGCATTTAAATTTTTATTTGAATAAAAATACAAATAAAATAAAAACTTTTAATTTTATTACAATAAACTTGTATTTAAATAAAAATGACTATTTTTTTCAGTTGCATTATATTTTTATTTAAAATAAATGTTTTTCAATTATTTGATATTAACTTTTATTTATTTTAATTTAATTTTATCTTATTAGTTTGGTTACTTTCTGCAGTTTTATCATTATAAACAAACATTCTGATCTGATTGCTGCATAATTTGAGGTATCATTCCTGCCTGTAGCACAAACTGTGCAGGTTACGCACTAATACTCTGGGTTAAGGGTTTGTTCAAACCTTAGTGATTTGATCAATAGCCTTAGAAAGCGCTCCTACTATACGTTCAGCAAGAAAATTGCAGTCCTTTCATTTGTACTTTGCTTTTGAGCTGCTGCTTTTCTGTTGTTTGTCAAGGTAAGCCCTAGCTACCTAGTGATTGGCCAGTTTGATTATGTTGGAGAATCGGCCTTCCATAAATAACCGAGTGAGAGCGAGAGCTGGCTCAGTATGAAAGGAAGGAATAAACAAATGTTCATTCATATGCTTTCTGCACTTCCAACAAGGTTGCGAGGATCACGGAGGCGTGTGTTTGGCACGTAGACGCCGCGCTGGCTTTTAAAGTTTAATGTATGTGGCTGTGTTTGTGTCAGAATGCATGCTAATGGCACGTTGTGTGTGTTTGGTGAGTGGACGCTGCGCTGCCCGCTGACCGCTCCACTCCAGTGGAATGTTTGACCTTTCGGTGGCGCTTTGAAGTGACCAGGTCCTGCTGTGAGAATGAGTGAGCCCTGCGTAAGCCGCAAGGTGAACGTGCAGCGTAATGTTGAGAAGCCCTGCCAAACCTTTATATAACCTCCACACAATTCAAAACTGTGACACTGTTGCCTCACAAGCAATCATATAATACACAACCTACACTCAACCCTTTACACTCTTCATTTAATCCTGTGTTGTCTGTTAGGAAGCATCCTTGTCGCCTTATTGTCTTGATAAATATTGTATTTTATTCTCAACGAGCTTTAAATCCCTCGTCCGTGCACCGCCTCAGGTTGGCACACTTCCAGCGCTTATGTATCACATTTGTGTTTGTTTTATGGTTCACATCTGTCAGAATGCAGCGCTGCATATGCCGGTGATGTGGTTTTCTGGGGCGTTAATGGTAGAGATGTTTGATGTTCTGCTGCTCTGCTTGCCTTTTGCAGATGACAGCTGGTGCACTGCTGTCAAATTTCTTAATGCCATGCTTTGAACTTAAGCTAACATGTGAATCGAAGAGTTGATATGGTTTAATAAATAATAACAATTATTATTATATTATTATTATTATTTTGGGAAATGATATTGTTGTTAACACTTAACACAATACTTTTATTCATAACATCAATATTTATTTTGTAGAATATCTACTTTTAGTTTATTTTAATTTAATTAATTTTAAAAAATAAATAAATTTCATTATATATTTTATTATTTTGCATATATTAAACAAAAGAAAAA
>NW_015785489.1:0-1650 GCF_001515625.1 Sinocyclocheilus rhinocerous | reverse complement strand
TGGCTAGCTTTCTTACGATCACCTCACGTTCACGATCTGTGAACCTCTCTGGCCATAATCCTGGATCAATTGTCAAAAAATCTCCTTCACTCTCACCTTCATTTCTCCCTGTGCTTGCTGGATTTGGGCTGTCTGTGACTGTGTCCTGACTGGTGCTACTTTCAGCTTCTTCACTTGGACCTTTACTAACTGATGCTGGCCTACTTTCATGCATTTGCTGGATTGAGGAACCTGGCTGTGTAAATAACAAATACCATGACTCAAATAGTTATATAAAAAAAAAACACTTTCTAATCTGGTTCTGTTAAAATAGATGTGACTAGTAAATACTGAATACAAATTATAAAAAGATTCATGACAAGTCAATATGACCAATGAGTATCTTACACACTGACTCTCCAAGTCATCTTTGGAATGGGATTGTGAATCAGACGATGCCACATCTGCAGGACATTGTAGTAAGTTTAGTCTTAATATCATATCACATTGACAGTCTATTTACATGCAACAGAATATGGTCATGTAGTTGTAAACCCTTTATTTTAAAAGGTAAATGTTTATATATTACATCAAAAAATGCCATTAAGCAATAACTTATTAAACACTGTTTAAAGTCCTCAGGCAATTATTCATGCCCAACTAATCCAAATAAAAATTAAAAATAAATAAAAAAACTAACAAGTCAAGAAATTATTAAATAATAAAACCAATTTTAAAAAGACCAGCAATTTAATAGTTTCTCGTCAGTCTGATATAATTCATAAATCAAAAAGTAAACAAAGAAATTGACAAGAATCCAGTCAAATGTAAAAATAAATTAAATAAAACCACTAAAATTACTCGTCTTAATTTTTAATAAAGATAATTTGGTACTGCATAATATATTTTAAAGCAAATAAATATATCCATCCAAGAGCAGTGTTGGATGCGTGTTTTCTCTAATGTGATTAAATACATCAGCAGACAGGTGCGTAACATAATGTTACTTTTATATGTATAAGCGCTTTATACAATATAATGCTTGCGACATGCGTCATGACTCGTATCCAGTTTTTATTTTGCGCGCCGCGCCGGTAATACAAAAAAACTGACAGTACGCGCCCGGCAGCAGTTTTCCCATGAAAGTAAATCGGGCACCGAAATGACAACACTAACCTGTCGTAAAGAATGTCTTGATCGACTGGGATACAGCATCTCTTTTGGCCTCCCTCTCCTTCTTTTCATGGCGTTTCTGGTACCCTGATTTATGTTTTCGTATCATTTTCAATCGGTCAGTCGGTCTCCGTCTCTTCCACCAAGTTCATCTCTAACTTCAGCTGCCGCGTCAACACTGATTGGTCCTTTTCACAAGCTAGGGTGGGACTTACGATTTATTGGGCCCCTCAGATGTTTGTCATTGACTGAATAATTAATAAATACCTTGTATCGGACTAAACCATTTTTAGGGAGGGGTGACGAGCAGATATTTGGAAGACTTATTTATCAAATTGCATGTTTCTGTGGTTTTCATTAAAATCTGTGGCATACGACTATTATAAATATTAGAATTATTCACAGAACAGGGGCCTATATAGTATAACTGCTGGATTTTGTGGGGCCCCCTGGGCAGTGGGGGCCCCTGTAATTGTCACCACCTTTCACCCCACTAGC
>NW_015785488.1:0-1651 GCF_001515625.1 Sinocyclocheilus rhinocerous | reverse complement strand
CAGTGTAGAGATGGCTTTCATTGAGCTTTATAAAACTTTATTGGTAACAGTAGTTTATAGTGGATCTGTAGCAAGGTCTATAGTATTCTGATTGATTGAAGTAATTGGTTAAATTTAAGTAATTGACAAAACACAGC
This sequence comes from Sinocyclocheilus rhinocerous, assembly GCF_001515625.1. NCBI lineage: Eukaryota > Metazoa > Chordata > Actinopteri > Cypriniformes > Cyprinidae > Sinocyclocheilus > Sinocyclocheilus rhinocerous. The sequence continues at coordinate 1,514 of NW_015785488.1, read as the reverse complement.
ACATATATTTAATTTAATAAGGTAATTAGAAGAACTGTCCTTAATTTCAGGTCTCAAATATTGCCCCTTAACAGAAAAGGTCATGACTGACCCTTATGGGTTGTTAGACACCCCAGTCTATATGAAGAGCTTATCAAATGTAAGTTATTTTTGTGCGCTTTTGTACAGTCATGATTACAAACTTCACCTCCCTACACTCATATTTTAAGCGTGATTCATTGGCCCAGAAAATGAAGTTTAAGATCAGTTTGGCTGATAGCATTTTTTTTTTTTTTTCAAAGTTTCTACAGATATTGCGATAATATCATTATTGTGGATTCTCTTGACCACAGTAATCCTGCAGTGAAGATCTGACACCGTGACAACCCTAATTCCAAACCCAGTATGCCATACTATGCTACAGACCGTAGTCAGGGTATTGCCATATTTAATTTTTGACAGGAATGAAAACGAGGCTGTGAGGCACTGAAGTACTGGGCGTTCAATGGATTGTGCTGTTGTTTAACAACATACTTATTGTTCAGCTGATAAAACATCATTCTGAAAAAAAAAAAAACCTTTCAGTAGACCAAAGCTCCATAAAACTGTTTTAAAAGTTGTTAAAATTTATACAGTACGTGCCATTGTAAAGACTGTAAGTATGTCCCTCACAGCCTCGTTTTCATTCGTGTTGAATTTACTATGGCGCCTAATCAGACAGGGTGTAGTCTTCTGAGTACAGCCAGTGAGGACAACGCATTAGAAAGACGTGCTCACCTTGGCACCAGCAGCTGCAGGCTGTGGCAGAGCGACTGTATAAACCAGGTTCCCCTGCCTTTTTCCCTGTATGAGACGTAGTGTGGTACAGTGGACATGGCTAACAGGTAGTCCGCCATCTCTGGTATGGAGTCTCTGGGTACAGCTGCATCGCTGAATAGCATGTCCTCATCTTCTGAGCAAGTTTGAGGAAATGCTGCTGGCTGATTTTCGTTACCCCTGCAGGCCTGGATGAAGAACAGTTTGGGTTTCTTGCAGAGAGAGGGACACTCATTTGGACTCAGGGTCTCTATCAGCTCCCTAAAGGTGACGATCTCTCCATCAACCCCGCAGATGCCTTCTACTCGTCCGTGGCTCAACACGCAGCACACCACGCAATCCACCGGCGTGTGGTCACGAGCAGCCAGGTTCCTCAGCACCTGCAGGATCTGATGGCGATTGCAGTCCTGTTCAACCAGGACCTCAAATCCCAACCACTTGAATACAACCTCCAGCCTTTCTGTACAGACACAAATGGACAGTGAGAGAGTGTTATGCAACAGCAGCGACTTTGTGCATGTGACCAAATGCATGACTCTTATTTTTTGGCCAGATTTCTCTGCAGTGCAATAGTGACTGCCCACTTTTTTTTTTCTTTTTTCGCTGAGTTGGTTCTGTGAGTATTTTTTCCACTAATTTTCTCCATAGGGATTTTACAAAAAATTCTTTAAGATTTATAAGCCATGAACCAAACCAACCAGCTATGAGGTGAATCACAA
>NW_015785487.1:0-1651 GCF_001515625.1 Sinocyclocheilus rhinocerous | reverse complement strand
AAAAAAAAAAGTTTATTCGTAAGTTAGAAAATAAGAAGAAAATACTGTAGCAGTTCATTTGATTCGTTTCACCACAGATCGTGATGCATGGGACGTAATGCTCAATACGGCCCGGTCTACACTCTCACCTTTCATCTCAGTGTGTGATTTGCTATGAGATTTGCCTACACAGGCCTTCCACTTTGAATCCATTGATTAAAGGCAGGAAAAGTGGGAGGGATTGACATTTTCGCACAGATCCTGGCCAGCGCAGCATGGGCACAGATTAATGGTGCTTGGATGAGTATTGACAGTCTCCTGTGAGGGATGCTGTTCATCTGAAGAACTGAAGAACCAAGGCTGGACCGTATTGATTGCTTAATATGAGATGGTCGAAACCTGCTAAAAGCAATGCACAGGCTCGGATTGTGGTGGAAATATGACGCAACTGGGCATAAATGGAGGAGTTCACACTTACTAATAGCTCTATATCACACGATGCTCTAACATAAAGTGCTGTCTAGAATCTAGAAAGTGTGCGTCGTGTTTAAGTGACGGATGTCACATTTATTGACTGTTTTTTGCCCTCTTTTGTTGGAGATCTGTGACTCTCTCTTAAAAAAGGCATGGCTTGTGACTCTCAGTTGTGAATGTTTTGCATTAAGGTAAAGTAAAATACTTTGAATACTCTGAGATGGTTCTTGGCAGCATCACAACGCCGCTAGTGCATTTATAGTGTGAAACATAGTGAATATTTGTGTTCATGATAGGGAGACCACACTGACTTACAGTTAAGGTTATGCAAAGTTATTTATTAAATGTGCAATTAAAAAAAAAAAAAGTGGTTGAAAATCGGACAAAAAGACAAAGATAGCCTACTTATTATTGACTTAGGAAAATAACTACAAACCTATGACGCATTGTGAATGACATAATCAAACTAGATGGGTACAGTTTGTGTTTCTAGCATGATTAGCATGTCGTTAGCATGTTTTAACATGATTAGCATGCTGCTAGCATGTTTTTAGCATGATTAGCATGTTGTTAGCATGATTGTCATGTTGTTTCTAGCATGATTAGCATGTTAGCATTATTAATATGTTGCTAGCATGCTATTAGCATGTTGTTAACATGATTAGCATGTTTTAGCATTATTAGCATATTGTTAACACGTTAACTTGATTAGCATGTTGCTTATGTTTTAGTATGTTGCTAGTATGATTTAGCATGCTGTCCTAGGATAGTCATTAAGCTTTGCTAGTGACAGACAGCTTAAACCAGAGATGTTCACAAGTCTTTAACATAGAGTCCGAGTCGAGTCTCAAGTCATTTAATGGTTTGCAAAAAAAATCCCATTCAGAATCCTCATGCATTGAAATCTTCCTATTTATGAAGCTGCTTTATAGGCTATAGACAAAATATAGCCTATCATCTATGATCTGCTTTGCAAAAAAAAGAGGTGTTAAGATGTAAGGTTAAAGTACATCCAGCCTGTTATTTATAGGCTATGTCTTAATCCATTACCATGTTCAAAACTGAAAAAAAAAAAAATTCTGAAATTAAATTCTATAATAAGAGTCCGATCTACCATGACACATGAGGAAATATGTGACAGAGATATTACAATACCATACAAATAAAGTATTTCTTTATGATATAAGTCAGGGGTATT
>NW_015785486.1:0-1648 GCF_001515625.1 Sinocyclocheilus rhinocerous | reverse complement strand
GTCCGAGAGGTACACGTCCTGTATCTCGCTTCACCTCTGCTCTCGTTTCCTTCCTTCGCTTTCTCTCAGTAACTCAATTCAGTGGTCAGAAGCCATGATGGGCCAAATCTGGCTGTGGCACGTTAGTGGTTGAAAAGTAATGGTGTGGTTTCTCGTCGAGGATGTACCACACAGGGGCTCTTTGCTGCGCGCAGAGTGCTTAAATCAACAAAAATCGGCTACAGTGTAATGAAATCTAACACTTGAATCAAACACCATCATCGAAGGAATTGATCGTGGCCTTTTAAATGCTTGCCAGCCTTGACCGGCCTATAGACTGAGCATAGTAAAGCCATTCACTGTCAGCTTGGATAGATTTGCTCCTCACCGCACGCTATTCATATGATGCAATCTAGGGGAAATGGGGGGGGCAACCAGTCGTGTGAATTTTGCTTTATTAACAGGGAAGTGTTCACATGCTCTCCATATTAACACTGGATGGAACAGATGTTGGTGTCTGACTCAGTCAATGATAATTACAGCACATCTGATGCCAACGAAGCAACATATCCAATACACCACCACCTGAAGGCCAGTCCATTTCTGAATAAATGAATAGGCCAAGAACAGTAGTCAATAATGGCTGCTGGAAGAAATCTGAATGGAACCACAGCACGAGATGAACTCTGAGCCAGTGTTAATGTCATGCTTTCCAGAGCTAATCTGAAGCATATACACAAGTTGATTAGAGGGCAATTACACTCTGGAATTCAACATCTATTAGAGTTAATAAGATCCAACCCAAAGTTGAATCCCTATTGTTTCCTTTCTGACTGTCACTTTATTGTATTGAATGTGCACTTGCAGTGTACTTCAAATATTAAAAGTATATATTTAAAAATTGTACATACAGATATTATATAATAATATAATAATAATGAAATAAAAGGCCACTTAAGTGTACTTAAAATGTAAAGTAAACTTTAACAAGTTCATTTTTTAAAAAGTGAACTTTGTAATTTGACTACAAATGTAAAATTATAATTTCTAAATGCAATTTAAATGACTGTTTTAATACTTTTTAAATATAATTTGTCATGCTTTAAAAAAAGTACACTTATTTTAATGTGTTGACTATCTTAATAAAGCATGTGTAAAGAATTTTAAAAATATTTTTTGTTATTTAAAATGACATTTAAAGTTGATGTATTTTAAATGTGCTAATCAAATGTGTAATTATGACATACAGCATACATACTTCAATAGAAATGATAGCAGTACACTTTAACCATAGCAGACATTAGAATTATGAAATTACATATACATACGTACTTAAAGGGATAGTTTTCCCAAAAATTAAAATTCTGTCATCATTTACTCACCCTCAAGTTTTTCCAAACTTGTAAGAATTTCCTACTTAAATGTAACTTTAAACTTTAGAGTTTTTTTTTTTGATCCACTTAAACAGGACTTAAAGGGATAGTTCACCCAAAAAATAAAATTCTGTCATTTATTCACCTTCAAGTTCCAAACCTGTTTGAATTTCTTACTCATATAAAAGATATTGTGAGGAATGTTGATAACCAAACAGTTGCCGGTCGCCACTGACTTCCATGGTATGGATAGAAAAAAATACTATGGAAGTCAATGGCTACCAGCAACTGTTTGG
>NW_015785485.1:0-1649 GCF_001515625.1 Sinocyclocheilus rhinocerous | reverse complement strand
GATGCATTGAACATTACCTTATTTTCATAACATGTTTTACCAGATGGCAGCAATCTGTCCCAAAACACAGTGTAAATTGTAGTATTTTCTTTATTTCAACTTGCTCTTTTTTTAAGTTGAAATTTTCAACTTTTACTCTTGTGAAGTTGAAAAAGTCAAAAATGTCTATGAACAGCCACGGTGTAAACATTTTTCGAAAAGCTTATGAGGTTTAATATAAAATTATACTTTGACTAGATTAAATTAAATGCACTTTTTGACTTGAATCGTAAAGAAATAATTAGAAATGAACGAGTCGTCATTTACTGAAAGGATCCACTTGAGTCTATACAATAGACACATAAATGCGCTTATCACCATCTGAGGCGGATTGCTTGCCGTTTTATTTGTTCTACAGTCTCTTTTCCCATTTGTCTCCTCTTTCGGAGGTTTAGGGCGGATTCCAGACGGCGAGAGGGAATCGTAAACTGTTGACTCACCAAGTTTTCAAACAAAAACGTGTTTTGGGAGGGTGTGCTAGACGTTTATCGTAAAAGTAACTCGTTTTCCTTTTTCTAGAACCTGTTCATCACCAACCTGAGTAAACATGATCTTGAGTACACAGTTACTTTAACCTGCCAACTTTATAGTTATAATGTCATTTCTGCACCATCAAACAATTAGCAAAAATAATGAATGTCTTCCCAAACACACTGCCCATCTGCTATTGGTCGGCCAAACAGATAATCCCGCCTAAAACACCTTGTGAGAGCAATAAGCTGTATAATTTCTTCTGTGATGTATTATAAATTTTTCTGAATGATTATTCATTTAACAGCTTTCTTCACTTCAGCTCTAACTGCTTTATAAAGCCAAATCCCCTTGAAGACCTTTGAAGCTGAGGTTGTTGGTGTCTCTTCTTTCATTTCCTCGGTGTCATGTGTCTCAGCGTTCCTGTCAGTTTAAACCATCGGTGTGTGTGCTGGACTCGCTTCAGACAGTCTTTGCTCAGTGGTTTGCGGTTGCCAGGCAGCCGAATGTTTGCTGTGACGACAGGCCAGTCTTAAAGAGAGACATGTTTGAGTGACATCACATGTTTGTCTTTTGTGCAATGATGACACTTCTGTCATCTGGAGAAAGATTTGCACATGTTACTTTTAACAAGTTAGCTGTTGTAGTTAGACTAAATTTTATGAATGGAATCGAGTTCTGTGTTGGAATGTATATCTTTTTGATATCATATACACTGAAAAAAAAATTTCATTCATCCAATGAAAAAAATTTAGGGTAATGATTCACTCAAGTTAAAAAATATAGATGTGAATCATTACCCTAAATTTTTGGATTTGGATGAATGAAACATTTTTTTCAGTGTACAAAGGCCTTCCTCAATTTATAAAGCTAGTACATTCAAGAGCATGTTTAGTAACACCAGTGTTATTTTAGCTTTTATTAATTTTGAATCAGTTTTTATTTTTATATTTTCCATTTTTATTTGTTTTATTAATTTTGTTGTGATTTAATTCAATTTAATTGGTTTGTAATTTTGTAATTTTTATTTCAGTTTTAGTTGTTTTAGTACAGTAAAATGAGAAATGTTGCCTTGGCAACTAGCTTAAATAATTTTTCATATTTTATTTTATTTCCGTTATTTTCATTTTTCTTTCTCC
>NW_015785484.1:0-1648 GCF_001515625.1 Sinocyclocheilus rhinocerous | reverse complement strand
AAGTTCTTCTTGTCTCATAGATACCAATATGCCATGTCCAGAAATACAGTATTTGTAGGTCAACTAATTTGAAGTACTCTAAACAGACTGGAGTTAATGAGGTAAAATAATCCATTCATTAGCTGAGTTTGACTCTTGTGTTGCATTCCTTGTTTATGCAATCTACTCTTAATAGCATGTTTGTTTTAATTACTGTAACTATTTGCACTTTTAAACCAATAACCACTTTGACAGTGCCAAAGGTCTGCATTAGTGTTTTAAATAGGTGGTTTAATCCTAACAGCGCTTAGAGCTAAATTCTGTACACATCTACATTCTCTGCATTTCTCTAAATTAAACAGCACATACCTGCAAAGCTGAAGCATCCATCACATGTACTTATGCATTGTAACAAACATCAGTTGCATTCTTAAAACGGCATAAATGTGGCTCATAGTTTCCATTTCAAAACATGACATCTAGGACGTAGGACATCTAGGACATAGTATGCATACAAATTTGATTAGGAGCGACACGAGTGATGCCTCAAAATTCAGACATTGCTGATATACACATTACCTTGTGCCAATTCAGTGCTGAATGATTGACCTTCGGAATGGATCCAGGTTGCAGTTTGTTGATCAGCCTAGTGAACAAAAACACTATATAAGAGCCATGAGACCAAGCTCAAAAATGTCGTGAGTGCCAGTTTTTGTGTCATTTTCTGTGTTACCCTTGGTCACTTTTCTTTTGGCTTTTATTTCTATTTAATCGGTCTCAATTATGAATTATTATTGCATGTTATTTATTTATTGTGATAATTGTCTCTAAATAACCTTTAATTCATTGTTTGGTAACATACCAAGTCACTTATGTAAAATATATATATTTTTTAATTTCTCAGTGAGTCTTTTAAACTGGTTAAATAAAGATGATCAACTATCTTTTATTCTTGAAACTCACTCGCACAGGATCACACCGTCCTTCAGTCCCTCCATGAAGTTGTCAGGAACTGTTCGACCTGTGACCTCATGGATCCACATCCTCAGGGCCTCCTCCGTCTGAGAGTCATACTTCTGTGCCAGCTGTAATGTGAAGTCATTTTTTTCACATAATTTACTTTGCTGCATACAGACATAATGCTTTTCTAACATTATGCATGCAAGCTGTTTGCTAACAACTGCAGAAATCAGTGTAGTCCTTTATAATTTTGCTTGTATTTTACTATATAAATGTATTATTGTTGTTGTAAATTTAGTGCTTGTGTCTCTGTTCTAGCCTCTGGAAGTAAATTCAAGGATGAACAGGATGGATATAAATATTTACACAAGTTTCCTGTTTCGTAGTCATATCCAATTAGATCATATAATTGCAAGGTCACCTGTCATGGTAATGATGATACATTAACCCATAATTCTGATCAAAATGGAGTGTTTCTCATCTTTAATATTTATTGAAGTTATACACTCATTTGATGTATATTTCTATGACGTCTGTAAATATATACTGTATCATCTCTAAAGTTTCATTAACCATCTATTGTATCATGCTAAAACAAATAAAAGAGATTTTTTTTTTAGACAAATGTTTTGGAAATATTGCTGTTTGGCAACTCGTACCACAATGGAATGGGTTTTCCTTTAACCTCTTTTGAAATTTATTTTTTAAA
>NW_015785483.1:0-1629 GCF_001515625.1 Sinocyclocheilus rhinocerous | reverse complement strand
GTATATCGCAATTCAGCCAAAAAATACAGATTTTTTTTTTTGGCCATATCGCTCAGCCCTACGAAATATTTTTTTTAAATTTTTTTTTATGTGCTACAAAGATAAGCATAGCCATTTATTCATTCAACATTTACTTGGTGGTTCATGGACTAAAATAGGTTGCAAGTTTATTCAGGGGATTTCATTTTTTTTCAATTTCAATTTCAGAATCTGTGATCACGTATTTGTACTTAAAGGATAAGTTCACTCATTTTCAATATGGACAATATGTGATCACATGTGGAAACGTGATCACATGGGTTTCACACTTCACACCATGAAAAAAATGGTGAAAACCATGTTTCACATACTATGTGATTTTAACATGTGATTGCACGTGTGCAGTTCATGTGGGTTTTCTGTAAAGGGTATGCCATACTTTCTTCTACAGAACACATTTAGGTATTTTGAGAAATGATGGTAACCAAACTGTTTTGGTCCCCACTGACTTTCATTGTATGGGAAAAACAACACTGAGACATTTCTCAAAATATCTTCTTTTATTTTTTTCACAGAAGAAAGTAAGTCGTACAGCTTTGGGATGATGTGAGGGTGAGTAAATGATAGAATGTTTATTTTTCTATCCATTTAACCCTATAAGAATAACTGTAATGCATGGCCTCTCGTTGTTTATGGTTTTATATTACAGAGAATGAGTGATATCCATAAATAGTTTTTCACAAAATATTATAAAGTCGGTTTTGTTAAAAGGTTACCAAGGGATATACACTGAAAGCACTGGGGCTGATTTCTCAAGGGACAGTTGGCGAGATGGGAATCCAGTCTCTGTGGAGGCTTAGCATTTAATGCCTAGCCATGTGTGTACTGTAAATGGATAGCAGTAACTAGATGTAGCCTCTGTGCACATCCACAGTCTAACTAGACATAAGGTCATGCAAAAGGCCACGTGTGTTCAGAGGTTCCTCTGGCCTCTACTCCTCCACCTGGTACCGTGAGATAAACCCCCTCACAAACACACTCAGGCACTGTCTTTGATTTATCTGAGCCCGTCTGCTAGCTGAGTGTTTATGGCGCAGTAATGAACTTGATTATGCTTTTAATGAAGTGTGAGCATCTCATTGGGAGGTCATTATGAGCATGCGCGCTGATCACAGGAGACTGTCAGGTCTGAGAGATGATGAGTGTTTGTGGGTGTGTGTGTGTGTGTTTAAGACTGCCATCAATCTGGATGATTACAGGGGAAGATGAAGGCAGTTCAGAAGTCAGAATTCAGGCTCAGCAACAGACCTACAGAATCAGGGATTTTCCATGTTCCACTGAAAGCATCAGGAGGTCAAATTAAATGTTATATAAGAGATTTAATATTTCATTCATTTTATATGACGTTTACAATTTTGAACACTACTTAAACATCACATTTAAATTCTATTTCAAATAAATACATAAATACTACTACTACTACTAATAATAACAACAATGCTACTCTTTTGAACCTTCTATTCATTAAAGAATCCTGAAAAAAAATGTATCATGGCTTCCTGAAAATATATTAAGCAACACATCTGTTTTTAACTCAGGAATATTACAAATCAGCATATTAGAATGATTTCTGAAGGATCATGTGTCACT
>NW_015785482.1:0-1640 GCF_001515625.1 Sinocyclocheilus rhinocerous | reverse complement strand
CGTCGCTCCGGCCGGGACACAGCATCACAGTATGGTAAGGGGCGTCATACGCTTGAGGTATTCGGCCAATCACAACGCACTGGATTTTCACAAATTAAATTGGTTACTCAACTTTCTGTTGCCACTCTTTGTTTCTTTAGATCTCGTAACCCTTCCCTTGGTTTTCAGCAAGGTAAGTTCTTACACTTCACAAAATATTTGATTAACTCCAAAATATTGGATATAAGCACTTACATTTCTGTTGCAACTCTATTTGTTCCTTTAAATCAATCAGTGTTAAATTATACAAAAAACATACAATGTCATTTGCAAATCAAAATAGAAAATCAACAGTTTTCAATGAAATATAGATATCCTTCTATTTCAACCCTCAATTGTTCAGTCTTTCAAGAAAAACAGTTCAGTAATAGTCCGTAGAGAGATTTAAATGTCTTTCATCTGTCGGTGAGGAAAAATTGTCTCCATCCGAGAGGAATGAATGTAATAACAGCAATAAAGGGTCTTGATGAACACTTTTGAAATGACCTTCTAATTCATGGAATTATTAAATAATAACTCCATTAATTATAATTAAGTTAAATAAGAGCACAAAACTTCTGCATCAATTCTGATGGGTTCTCAAGGGTCTAACTTTTAATTATTCACAATAAATTGAATACATTTATATACATTTCTACCCAGTAAGTCTAGCAGTTTCTTTACACTGTGTATAAGAATCTTCCAAATCTTTTTGTTCTGTTGAGGGAAACGCCATAAACAGTACATCAGAAATAGAACAATGTATCCATTTACTGTTTTTATTGTCTGTCACTCTGCACTACACAACACGGCACATCCCGTGTACACAGAAGAACCATTTATTATAATGTGTTCTGTTTGCTTTGAACACAGCCCCCGCCTCTGGTGTAGACAGGGTATAATGTGTTACTGCATATAAAGTCATCATAATTGTAGTAGATTTCATGTTCATGTCTTTTTCTGATTTTGTCTTATGGTTTTGTCTTTTATGTTCATGTTAAAATATTCTCCAATTCTATACATAATATAGCACCAGAACTGTCCCTTTCCATCCCTTCAACTTATGTATTATAATGTGTTGATCAACTGATTGTTGATGTTTTAAAAGTTGTTTAAAAGTTGCACTGTTTATATCTTACTGAATGACTGAAGCCCCAAAGACATTAAAGTTACAAAAAGACCATCTCGAATTTTAGAAGTCAATAAAATGTCTGTGAGAGGATTTGGATTTCAGATGTTCAATGTTTATTTCCAGAGTGGAATTAAAACTCTCATGTCTAATCAAACTCTAGTTTCTAATCAAACACACTATATTCTGCACATGGATAAAAATGATTTTTTTATCCATGTGAGACTTAAATTGTCTCTTTAAGTGATGAAAAATTGGATGATATTTGGAAATATGTGGAAATATGCTAAATCCATTTAGTTATGTAACCGTGCCAGAGCTTAAATGATTGTAGGATGTATAGATCTGACCTATTATGCCCCTTTTTACAAGATTTAAAATAAGTCTCTGATGTCCCCAGAGTGTGTATGGGAAGTTTTAGCTCAAAATACCCCACAGATAATTTTTAATAGCTTGTTGAAATTGCCACTTTTAGGGTATGAGCCAAAACGCA
>NW_015785481.1:0-1648 GCF_001515625.1 Sinocyclocheilus rhinocerous | reverse complement strand
ATCAAAGTTGTCCTAAAACCTAAAACCAAAATGCATTCTTGTCTTGGGACACAACTTTGATGAACTTTTTTGGTCCACTTCAAATGTTGACTACTATATTTTGACAAACACAAGAATTAAATTTAAATGTAACTTTACATTTTTTTGAAGAATCAAGCAACCACTCAGAACACTAGAAATCACTGGGAGATTAAACCAAGTACATACTAAGTAACACAGTGTGGGCAGGTATATGTTTGCATACACAACAACAGCTGTTCCGTGGGATGACCATGTATAACATATGAGTTTGTGTGTGTGGGAGAGAGAACATGGGAAAAAGTGTAATATGGTCTCTGATGAGAAACAGAATGAGGAGGAGGAGTGAGAAGAACAGGACCAAAAGAAAAACATTTACACAGCAAGAACACTCCCTGAAAACAAATGGTGGTAAAGAGAGAAAGAGACTGAGAAAGCAAGAAAGTTAAAACAAAAGAATGGAATTGAGAGAGATGTGTTGTTGTGCTTCTTAAAGGGATAGTTCACCAAAATGGCATTTCTGTATTCATTTATTCACCTTCATATAAAAAATTAAAGGAAAAAGATTTACTTTCAAACAATATCCACTCAGGAAATGCTATTAAATTTCATTTAATTAAACACAGCCAATAAATTTCCATTTGCATCAATTCAATATGAGATCTATCTTTACTATGGCCTATACAAATAAAGTAAATAAATAAATATATATATGAAGGTCTGTAGAGCTACATGTTGAAGGTCTCTAGAACTTTGAGCATTTGGTTTTCGCACCTAAAAGTGGAGCATACTGTACATTTGCATACACACACACACACACACACTCAATCAGATGTATCTCCAGCAGCTCTATGATAAATTATACAACAGAGAGGATAATTGGCACAGAGGGTCGCCGTCTGATTATAGTAGTGCTGCTGCATGAGTGTGTAAGTGTGGCTTTCATGTTTATATTGTAGACATGGGAATGTATTCATCCAGGTTGATGCTCTAGTGAGTCAGATAGAGAAAAACAATCATAATTGAATATAATAACAAATATGCAGTTGCTCCAACATGAAACAAAAATGTCTTTAATTTCTCATTAGTAGCTTCTAGAAAGTAACGTGATTAAATGCTCGGCATTTATATTTTTCTCCTGAGAAATAGATCTCAGGACTCTTACATGTGTTTCCTCATAAGTTCTCAAACTGAGCTCAAAATCAGTGGCCTCAATATGAACTTTTCCAAAAGGAAAATGATTTGAAGTGCTATCAACATCTATTTAATTGCTTCACATTCTTACTTAATGTCAACAATTTGCATCTATTTCTATTTCTTCAAAGAAATTGTAGTTGAAACATCTAAAACAAAGATAAATGGGAATACACTACCATTCAAAATTCTTGGGTCAGTGTGATCAAATAAAGCATGGTTGTCAGTGTGTCACTGTGTTTAAATAAATTAATACTTTTAGTCAGCAAGGATGCATTAAACTGATCAAACATGAAAGAATGTAACAAAAGATTTCTAATTCAAATAAATGCTGTTCTTCTGAACTTTCTATTCATCAAATAATCCTTGGAAAAAAAAGTATTATGGTTTCCACAAACATATTAATCTGCACAACAGTTTTCAACACGGATAATAC
>NW_015785480.1:0-1645 GCF_001515625.1 Sinocyclocheilus rhinocerous | reverse complement strand
ACACAAAAAAAACGTATCAGAAATACAGGATTTGTTTTGGTAAGAATTTAAAGGACACAAGTGGCAGATATATTGGCTGAGAGAGTTTATCACTGCCCTCTTGTGGAGACTAATATTACTAAAAGGAAAATGATGAAGCCTATAGGCAGCAGCACTGTTACCACTAAATTCCTATTTAAAGGACATTAAATGCAATAAACACGATAATTAATAAATAATTTTGTGTATTCATATGTAATTTGTCATCATTGGTTTTTTAGCACTATCCTGAGCAAACCCCATGCAGTTTAGCCTGATTCTGTTTCTATAAAGTGTACAAATTTGGCTGTACGTTGGACATGTTGTGACATCAAACATCTCAGCATCTCATTAAACATTTTTGATGGACTATTCATTTCTTTATTTCAAATGAGGGACAGGTTACTGAGTGCACCTTTAAATGAGGCATTAGAATTTGGCGAGGGAGGTAGGGAATGTGACTGTTTACTTCCAGCATGGCTTGATCATGTGACCACAGCAGGGCAGTTATCATTATTATTATTATTGGTCTGCTGTCCTACTCTCAGCAGTCAACAATTTACCATTGAGATCAAACACAAACAGCACTGAGACAATGAGAGAAAATGACAGACAATTTTCTTAAATATATACAAATATATAAATAAGTTACTGATTTTAAAAATCAGTATCTACACAAAACTAAAAAAAAATAATTTATAAGATATGACATTTATAATTTAAGGCATCTAGAAATAATAATTAAAAAAATCTTACATTATCTGTTTTCTACATACATTTGTTCCCAGAAGAATCTAAATTACAGTAATGTGAATGTCAAATTATAACTGGCCAGAGTAATAACTGAAGTGAGATTTTCAAAATGTTTTATGAGATGATTCGAAGTGATTCAAGTTCCCATGTGGCACCATGTAATAGAAAAAGACTATGAAAAGTTCTGGTCCGATCTATTTTTTACAGAAGTCCAAGAACCTTTATGCACTATGTCTGTGTGCATACGCTATGACAAATACATCTGATTGTCCACTACCTAGGATGGGAAAAGACTAGGTTCCTGTGCACCGAATGGACAAAATGAAATGAGTATGGTGAAATACACACAAGGTGGTCACACATCACACATCAGTCTCTATGTCTCTGACACTGTTACTATGTAAAGGCACTGGACTGTAATCACAGTCTATGGTCATCTTAATGCTTGGCTTCAGTGAGTTAGTGTCTTTATGAGTGAAGGAGCTCTTAACCTCTCTGTCCTTCCGTCTGTCCAGCCAGTAGAAGGACAACATGATGAAGAGACCAGCCGTGGAGCCGGTTATGCTGCAGGCGAAGAACACGTAGGAGTATTACCTAGTGCTGTCAACCAGGATTCCTGGGGAGGGGGGGAATGTATAAAAAGTCACAAAAGACACTTTTTCTTCAGTCACTGTAATAGAGTGAAACAGCCCCTGCTGGTAGATGTTGGAACTATAACATACCATTTACTGTACAAGTACAAAATATTCAGTTACACTACCGTTTAAAAGTTTGGGGTCAGTATGATTTTGAAATGTTTTTGAAAAAAGTCACAAAGTGCTCACCAAGACTGCATTTATTTGATCAAAAATACAGTACAAACAGTAATATTGTG
>NW_015785479.1:0-1648 GCF_001515625.1 Sinocyclocheilus rhinocerous | reverse complement strand
GCATGGTCTAGAGTTCTGACATTACAATATTGCAATGACAACACTCTAGTCCAGTGGCTGTTTTTCGATCCAGAGACAGAGAGAACTTTGTCCACACTGATAGCACATTCATAGCCAATTAAAAAATGTCCATCCATCCATCCATTCTCCAAACTGCTTAGAATCACTTGCTGTGAGGAAACAGTGCTACCCAATGAGCCACCATGCTGCCCCAATTAGAAGATATATGGAAGATATTACATATAATTTAAATTAGTAGATATTTTGAAGATGTTTAATATACTGTACAAAGTTTAAAATGTATTGAATACTATTCAATTTCCAAAGACTTTTCTATGATTTATATATCAGTGATGCAACAGTATTGTCTCTTGCCTCTTATAGAGGAAAAAAATAATAATTACGAAACCTCCTCCTGTGGGTCACAACAAGCCATGAATGTAAATCTTGCTAGCCTCACTTTTTATTGTTTCACAATGTTTAAACATTCAGGCACCATCTTTACCTTATCAAGCCAGAACAAATAGAAACAGATTAAGAAAATCAGATTAGCTAAATTTTGTTCTCTCTCTCTGGACCTTATGAAAGTGGTGAAGAGATTTGCTTTGAGAGATTAATTGTCATTTTGTGACACAATTTACATGCAATATTAGCTTTAGTGCTTTATGCATATATTCACGTAAAATTAAAATACAATGCATGCAACTTAAATTTACTAACAAAACCATGAAAACGTCTCATACATGGAAGGTTTGCAAAGAGGATTTGTTGTCTTGTGTATTATCTATGGTCTTGTTTGGCAGTGTAAAAATAAGTAAAACTGAAAGAAGAGATTTATTTAATTTGTTATATTACTGATATATCCTGATTTGACCAATGGTCACATGAAAATGAGATCAATATTTGTGTCATTCCAGTGAACAGAATCTAGTTTGAGCTTGCTTATATCCGACCTCAATAAAAAATGTACAATGTCGGTGATGAAAAGCAAATATCCACAATACAAAAAGTAATACAGAGGAAGAGAATCAATAAAACTCTCACAAGAACAGAAGCAAAAAGCCTATGTTATCAGCACGGTCCAGGCTGCCTTCAGTCAGCTGACTTATGGTCTAAGTATTGTAGTCTTCTGATTTTCAACCACAAAATGACTTCCTGAGTAGACAAACCTGAGCTCATCAAAAATCCTTTCAAAGCACATTTTTAAACATTAGAAATATTTCAAATGAGGATTACGGAAAAGTGCTGTGTGCTGTATGTTCTGTTCATTTGCCAGTTCATAAGACTAACTCAGACACAGCACAAGTTCCCTTGAAGGGGAATTTTAGTTATATTACAATACAATATACCATTTATTCAGTATAATACACACACACACACACACAAACCCCAATATCCCAAATATACCTCTGCATGAACACGTCCTGAAGCACTGTGAAATTAGCATGACCTCAGGAGATCTTGGTGTGGTATGGGATTCGACAACAATGCATTGATGTCTGTCTCCTGCTTGTATTGATTTGATTCAAGCTAGACCAGTCACTCACTATGAAACAGTTTCAAAGACTGTTAGGCCTGATGTCAGCAGCGTCCAATGTAAAAGCTTTTGGCCTGCTGTACATGAGACCTTTGCAGTGGTGGCTCAGGA
>NW_015785478.1:0-1644 GCF_001515625.1 Sinocyclocheilus rhinocerous | reverse complement strand
AATAAATGCAGCCTTGGTGAGCATAAGAGACTTCTTTCAAAAAAAAAATTTTTTAAGTCCTATAGACCCCAAACTTGAACAGTTGTGTACATTGTATTTATAATGCAATATAAATACAATGCCTGTATTTAGATGACCATTTATCAAGGATTTATCAGGGATTGAATTTCAATTATTAAAAGTAATTTACAGCTCACAGTGACACTAAACAACAATCTTATTGAGCGGATTCTTATTTTTGCTCAAAATACTGAGCACAAACAAATATATTTTCTATAGCTGTCCGGGAATTTGCCCTCATTCCCCAGCATACATCCCCAGAAGTCGCTGTGCGGGAAATTGATGCTCTGCATGATGTCGTCTTGAATGCTAGACAACGTCTGAACACAAATGTAACTATACTGGTGCATAGCGTACTGTATGAACTGTATGAACTAGTCCTGTTAACATGACAGACATTTCAATTTAATTTACATTGTTCTGAACATCACTATGCTAATATACAGTATGATTTGGGTGATTTATGTCAATTCAAATTTTTTCAGAACATCTTGCTTTTGGGAGACTTCAATGCTGGTTGTAGCTACGTTTCGAATTCAGACTGGTCAAAAATACGCCTCCGTACTGACCAAAGTTACACCTGGCTCATCCCTGATAGTGCGGACACAACGGTCACACACACAAACTGCCCATATGACAGGTAGGAAGACATCACAAGTTATTTTGCTGGATAAGATATTATGTAATGACCCATAATATGCTTGATAAAAGGACTGTAGTCACCTCTGACATGATGAAAGGAGTGTCCGCTGGATCAGCGCAGGTCTTTGACTTCATAGAAGCCCAAGGATTGAGCCAGAGTTGGGTAAGGATAGGGTTTGCCTCATTGGGATTCAGTTTTCTAAACATTAGACCTAAGAAGCTCTCTGGAGAGTTGAGTTATTGCTGAGTGTATTCCTCTGTCTGAAGCATTCATGTCTCTTTCACAGGCCCTGGCAGTGAGTGATCACTTTCCGGTTGAGGTCAAGCTCCTGTGAAAAACATCAAGGTTGTTCCCTCGCAGCAGATATACACTGCAATGCTAATGCTTGATGTGTAGTGCTGTCTTAGACTTAACGAAAATAATAAAAAAAATGAATCATTTTCTTTCAACGAATAATTGTACAGTATCATTCTATAGCTATAAGAAATACATAATTAAATTTGAAATTGCAGCTTTCAAATTCTTCTATAAGCCCCAAATTCTTCTATAATTATTATGCATGCAGTTTTTATTACCCCATTAAGAAGCTACACTGAAGGGGAAAAAAAATGGTGTAGAAACAATTTTTACTCAGAAACTGCTAGGAAATTTCATAATTTCAAAGAAATTGCAAGTAACATATTGAAATAAATGTGAAATTGTAGAAAAGCTGAAATAGTGTTTTCTTGTAAAATGTACTCTAATAATATTTATTTACAACAACAACAAAAAAAAAGTTTTTTTTTTTTCAGTGTTTATAAAATATTTGTATTTTAGGTAACATTTTAAGGTGCTCTTGTCACAGCGTAACGAGGATACTGTAAAATAAAGTGTTAAAAGCTAAAAGACCATTTAAAATGAACTAGTAAAGACAAAAGTTGATTTAAAATAGAGAAATACTT
>NW_015785477.1:0-1647 GCF_001515625.1 Sinocyclocheilus rhinocerous | reverse complement strand
TCATATAGGGATTTTAATTCCCGCTATCATTTTTAACACTTCCAAAGACGCTTTTCAAGAGGTGTAAAAATGCATTAATGCATTGCAATGCATCATTTACAGAATTTAATAATTAATTATTATTCTACATTATAATGTTTTTATTATAATAATACAAAAGGCATTCAAATGCAAAATACAATTCTTGAGCATGTGAATGTAAAACGAATTCTAATATTGTATAAATGCTACCGACAGTTACATTTGTGTTTTCAGCATTGTGTTTCGCTAACTGAGCCAGATCATGACCAAATTTTTGATTTTGTGATAATTTGCATCATTTAGTAAAAAAATCATACTGCAGAAAACTGCAGAAACTAATTTAGCAGTTAAAATATCAAAAAATTCTTTAAACAAGAATAAATATATTTTAGAAGCTACACTGCATGAAATTTGAAACTTAAGAAGAAATAAACTTTTATTCACATTAAATTAATTCACAAAATATTAAGCAGAACAACTATTTTCAACATTGATAAAATAGATAATAGTTCTGAGTGTTTATCATTGTACTACTATCAAATATGATAAACTATTGATGTTTGACTTTTTTTTTTTTTGCAGATATGTGTTTGATGTATACATTAATTCATGATCTTGCGCCACTACCTCTTAAGCAATGTGTGACTTTCTGTAAGGACAATTTTAGGGAAACCAGGGCATCCGTCAGAGGTGACTGTTCAGCTAAATTGAAGAAAACTCTCTTTGGACAATCAGCTTTTTCAGTTAGGGCAGCAGAAAGATAGAATTCAGTGCCTGTTCATAATATTAGAGAGTGTACATCATTTAGTCATTTTAAAACTGCACTCAAAATATGGCTTAAGAAAAATCAAGTATGTGATCACAGATTTTTTTTTTGTTGTGATTTGATGTTGTGATATTGTCGTGTGATATTAATTATTTTCTAGCTCTCTCTTTTTTATTTTATTTTTAATTTTTGTATTTAATTTTATTGTAATGGATTGCTGTAATTTTATGTAACAACATCCTGCCCAGGGACTACATATGCAAATTAGCTATCTAGCTAACTTTGGCACAACATTTGTGTTGTGCATGGTTCCTGTTAAATACATGAAATAAACTAAACTAAGAAATGTTTCTTGGAAAAAAAAAATAGCATATTAGAATGATTTCTGAAGGGTTATGTGACACTGAATACTGGCGTAATGAGTAATGATAAGTAAGGAGATATATAAATATAACCAGTTTTGTATTTTTAAAAATGATTTACATCATATATACTTTTTCCCCCCCAAAAGATGCACATAAACACTGTCTGCTAGGGGTTTATATGTATGGCCTGATGCATAAAAAAACACATTGTCACATTAGAGGTAAACAGCAGGGACACACGCTTCAAGTACACTCGAGCCAGATGCAACGAAGCGTGTCTGTGCAAAACACAAAAGCGCTCCACACAGGGGGTCTCGTTCTGTCTGACTCATGCGGAGGAATCCATGCCTCGTCTTAAGAAACAGACAGAAGTGGTCAAAATGTGTACTGACTGACACAGGACTGCCACAGGTACAGAGAAAGCATGCGCTCAACATGGCATCATTTTCCAGCTTGATGGTATTTATAATTATGGATCAATACGAGCATTCAAAC
>NW_015785476.1:0-1646 GCF_001515625.1 Sinocyclocheilus rhinocerous | reverse complement strand
AGTACAATGAAGCCCTTTGTTGGATGTAAGAAGTAAACAACAGCCTCAGAAATACACTGCAAAACGAGTCCAGTTTCACAAGCAGAAATCAATGGAGTCTGGCAGAAAAGCTTCTTATGTAAAACAAGGTTACTGAATTATCTCTGTTTTATATATACAGTATATATATATATACAGTATATATATATATTTATATATATATATGAGTGCACCTTTGACAGTTCTTTGCACTGCTGCTGTCATTATGAAACTGCATCTCAGCTTTATTTGCTTTATGACAATTAGCTTTTCTGAAAAGCTAAAATTATGACAGCATAACCACTAAAACCCAACAATGCAATTTACATACACATCTCTCCACAAACCAGGGATTCATTGCAGACTTGTTTTTTTTTCTGTCATTAAATTCTACTTTGCTTTTCCTGAATTTACTTTTACCTGCGGTAAAATTGGCAAGTGAGCTATTCTGTCATTTCTAGATCTGTACTGACCTGCTATTGCCCTTTAAAACAGAGCATTGTGGGAAGGCACCAGGTAAGAAAAGGGGTAATTATACTTCTCTGCGGTTGCCATGGCAAATGCAGACACAGATTTGTCTCTGTTCATACATTGTGCTCAATTTTGAGAACATTAAGCTTGTGAAAATTTGCTTGCTAGAAGGATGATTCCTATAATTTTTTATTGCAGTAGTAACAGCATAAAAACAGCTTTACCTGGAATGAGACAGCGGGAAAGCTTCCTTACAGAATGAGGCTGAATAACAAAGGCTGTGATGTACCTGCACCTCTGAAAATGTCTGATCATAATGAGATTTGCCTTCCAGTGGTAAATACTCCCTGCACGCAACTGTTGTTTTTAGGCTCCGCTGTCTGTGCCATTTTCTTTTTTTTATAGCTCTCTAGGTATGCCAACTTAGTGAACAGGAACAGAATTCAATAAAACTCATATTGAGCTACTAAAACAGGGTATCATCCTAGGAATAACTAATGAAATCAATGAATTTGATTGAAATCAATTTAGACATATACCTTAAAATATATATTTAGATTTTTATTGCCTGCAGAGTTATTATAATGAACTAAAACCATAAAAAAACAAACATTTTTGTTACTTCAAATAAAACAAACGAACTGAAATAGATACAAATAATTTTAAAAACTTTTTAATTTCAGCTAGTTGACAAGGCAATGTTTCTCATTTTAATTCAGTTTAACTTGATGTTAAATTAGTCAAACTAAAACTAAAATAAAATAAATAAAACCTACATACACATATAAAAAAAACAATAGTATTGACAAAAAAAACACACAACAAAATTACTAAACTAAATTAAAACATTAACTGAAATTACAATGAAAATAGAAAATATAAACAAAAACTAATTCAAAATATTAATAAAAACTATAAGTATCTAAATAATACTAAAACAACTGTGATTGCCAGTGGGGCATGTTGTGACATTATATGGAGTAAGTTGTCACAATGCAAGCTTCAATTAAACAGTATTTTTGACATAAAACAACTATTAAATACAATACAATTCATACAGCTTGAAAATACATTGTTTTGACCATAATAAAGTGCATTTTTAAATTAAATTATATAAAACTAAAATCATTATATATATATATGTATTTATATATATA
>NW_015785475.1:0-1647 GCF_001515625.1 Sinocyclocheilus rhinocerous | reverse complement strand
GATTCAAGATTTATTTAAACTAAGCTGCAATAACAGTCTCCGGTTTACTCATTAAAATAATTTCTTTCTTCTCACCACATGTATACGCAGTGATAGTACTAGCATTACATTGTATAATGAGTTCATTTTTATACTAATTTTTCCATTTAAAATCAATTATTTATTCACTTTAAAGTAGTATATTACACCATTGCTGAATAAAATGTGCATAAAACAAGCATGTTAAAAAAGAAAACATGCAACAAGCAAACAACAGTTTAAGATCAGAAAACTGTTTAAATGTAAATAACTAAATAAATGTTGCAAAAAAATTTGTAAAGCAGAGCTGTACATAAATATGAGCATCATGTCAGTTTCAAAAAGGCTTATGTTTACATTCATAAATCTGTTTGAGCTACTTTTACCCAGTGATTTATACTCAGTTTCAGTTCAAGAGAAAGTCTTCCATCCTGTTCCCTCCAGTGTTTATTAATGCAGACAGACCACATCTTTCTCACTTTCAATCTGCACAAATCTTACAAAGCATTTTATTGCTAAGATGATGATAAAGAATTCGACATTTAGAAAATGGAGAAAACAACAGAAATTAAACAGATGAGACAGAAGCTTTTACATAAGGACGCATCTTAAAAACATCTGTCAAATTTAGACTGCACTACTCAACATGTAGGAACTGGTAAAAAGTCTATATGATGAAATAAAACATCTATATAATGATAATGATATATAATATG
Organism: Sinocyclocheilus rhinocerous; assembly: GCF_001515625.1. Lineage (NCBI taxonomy): Eukaryota > Metazoa > Chordata > Actinopteri > Cypriniformes > Cyprinidae > Sinocyclocheilus > Sinocyclocheilus rhinocerous. The sequence goes on along the minus strand of NW_015785475.1, from coordinate 913 downwards.
ACAAAATATCTTGCCACTTGTTATATCTGGTCGTAGCTTGTGAGGACAAAAACTGATTTATATGTTAGAGATTTTTCTTTAATCACTTGACACTTTATCGTGTCAGATGTAAATAGATAAACTCTCTTTGAAGCAAGTGCTACTCTAGACCCAATGGTGCATACTCTTTCATCAACTCTCTCTCTTAGCCATCCTGCTGGAGTGTATGTCTTCACTGTATGACCTCTTCAAATACACACATGCACACAAGTATACCCGAACGCATAAAGGGACTGTAAGTGTACTCAAATGAGACGGGACAAGAATATATAGTACTGCACATAGAATAAAACGAATGGTCCATTTATACATCCTTGAGGCACACCCGCAAAAATGCACTGAAAGAAACACTCTTTGCATTAATTGTAAAGGGAGATCAAGCTTTTATTCAATTAAATATTATAAACTGATGTCTTTAAATAAAAAAAATCTTTATTTAACATGTTTAATCACATAATTCCATTCTGCCCTATGAAATAACCAATAAGTGTTCAGTGTTGATGATTTTACTATTATAAAATATAGCAAATAGGCATTATAAAACAGTCAATTTCATGCTTTTAAGAGCCCTCCAAAAATAATCTGTACTGGTAAAGACATTTTATAATATAATGACATATTTGTGGTTTACATTGCTTGCAAAAAGTTTAGTCAAAATGTACGGCTACTTTCGAACAGCCTTTTTTTTTGTTTGTTTGTTTTTTTTTGCCCGGGGAATGATGCAGTCAAATAGTTCAAAACCGCAGGGGCAGTGGTAGATCATGCCAACCAACCAAACTTTGACCCTTTGCTTTGAATTATCAGTTTAAAAAAAATGAGAGACAGAGAGCATCAAATGTAGACAACAGCAGAGATGCATCAATACTATTAGAAA
>NW_015785474.1:0-1646 GCF_001515625.1 Sinocyclocheilus rhinocerous | reverse complement strand
GAGTCACTGCACCAGTTTGTGTGGCATAGAAATTAATAAATTTACATGATGTTTTGCTTGTAGAGCAAACAATTTTTTATAAATCTTCTACCTGGGTCACAGTACCAATATTGTGGTGTAGAAATTAACTAATTTACATTAGATTTTGCTTGTATCAAAAACTATTTTCATAAATCTGCCATCTGGGTCATGGCACCAATTTTTTGGAGGTAGAAATGAACAAATTTGCATTAAGTTTTGCTTGTAGCAAACTGTTATAAATTTACCACCTGGGTCACGACACTAATTTCTGTAGTGTAGAAATTAAGAAATTCACATTAAGTTTTGCTTGTAGCACAAACTATTTTTGTGGTGTAGAAATTAACAAATTTACATTACATTTTGCTTATAGCACAAACTATGTTTATAGCTAAATCTACCATCCAGGTCATGGCACCAGTTTTTGTGGGGTAGAAATAAACAAATTTACATTATATTTTGTTTGTAGCACAAACAATTTTTATAAATTTATCATCTGGGTCACAACACCAATTTGTGTGGTGTAGAAGTCAACCAATTTACATTAAGTTTTGCTTGTAGAGCGAACAATTTTATAAATTTGCCATCCAGCACCAATTTGTGTGGCATAGAAATGAACGAATTTACAATAAGTTTTGCTTGTAGCACAAACTATTTTTTTTATAAATCTGCCATCCGGGTCACGACACCAATTTTTGGAAAGTTGTTTTAACTCATTTAACTCCAGGTTGCTCGAAGGAGATTGTTTGTATAACAAGTTCATAGCACTGTTCAATGACAGTATCTCAGGAGAGTGACAATCACTTTCTCTGTCTTTATCAGGACTTCCTCTATGTGATCCCCACTACACGTCAAGCTGCCCGTGCTGGTAATTCCATCCACTCCATCATGATGTACAGAAGAAAACTGGACAGAGCGCAGATCAAACCAGTGAGTGTAGATTCCACAACAAACATATTCATCAATATTTCCTTAATTAAATGCAATTCATGATTTTTATACCTTCGTTCTATGCAAGGATAATGTATTTGTTTTACCACTGATGAAGGAAATCAAACACTTTAAAGTGTCATCTTGAAATTAAGCCTATATAATATATGTTAGACTCAAAAGAATAAGTTGCCCTAAACGTAAAATGTTTTGTTATCATGTCATCTGCATGTTTTGCTCTTTTTCATGGAAGATATTTTGCAGGATGTCAAGCAGCTCTTTTCCATACAACAAATTGTCAAGGTTCTAAAACAACCACAACAAATAACATAATAGTAGCCAGTATAACTCATGACTTGTATGTATACAAAGTCTTCTGAAATAATACGGTAGCTTTTTGTGAGGAACAGGCCAAAAATGCTTTCAAATGACATTAAATAACCTTATTTCTATAAAAGCAGCATCATGCAAAATATCTTCTTCTGTGTTACACAAGATAATGTCATAGAGGTTTGAAATGACACAAAGGTAAGTAAAAGGTAATGAAATGCACTTTTGGGTGAACTATTCCCTTAAGTGTAATTATTAATGTTTCATAGGTCTAGGTAATGTATGGGTCAGTGGCGGTAAGCACTACTCAGAAATTCAGATGGAACATTAACTACTTCTGAAAACTGAGCTTTAACTATCACAGGGTG
>NW_015785473.1:0-1645 GCF_001515625.1 Sinocyclocheilus rhinocerous | reverse complement strand
TTTGTATGATTGTCAAAGAGCAGTAGTGTATTAAGTGTAAAACATGATGCAGAGATTTGTTTCATATGTACAACCAGTTCATTGTAATGTGCATTAATTTTGTACAAAGCATATTGTGCTAAAAACATGCAGCTTCATGAAAAAAAGTTAAAGGAAAATTGTTTTGTATTTTTGATTATTTGTATTCCAAAAGGCATGTCATATATATTTTTCAGAATGTATTCATTTGCAAATGTATTAATGCAGATCTAACTTGTCATAATTTTTTTTCTTTTTTCATCTTGCTGTATCTTTGTATGTAGTTGGTACAATCAATGAACATTCTCCGCATGTAAACAGCCTGTTATTTGAGAGTTGGGATTTTAATCAGGGCGCTTTTTTGCAAATGAATGTTTCAGGTTTGTTTTCTTTTTTACTCCATCTTCGAAAGCCATATGGCTTGTGATTGTCCTTGAGTGGCATTGGGGAAACATTCTAGGTCTAAATGTAACTTCCTGAAACGTGTTAAGATTGTTCATACATTGGAAAATAAGTCTTTGGAAAATTGCATGCTCTTTTATTTTAATGTTAGTTTGTCAAAACATGTAAGATACTTGAGAATGGATGGTTGTATTTCATGTCTTTTTCTGCTACTTCATTTTACCATCAAATGGTGTGTAATATCAAGGAGACTTTATGAAAATGATTATGACTTGTATCAGTTTTGTGTGACTGTCAGCATAAATGGCATCTATTTGATGCAACCTCACAGAAGTGAACTGAAAGCCTTAATGTTACTTGAGTTAGAGCAGGTTAAGGTTAATTCATATAAAAGGAGTTAAGATCAAATTGTTTCAAACTAGGTTTTGTATATACAAGGAGTTTCAGTAGTTCAATCATAGAACCAGAAAATTGTGATTTCAAGGCCCATAACAATCAGGGAAATGTCTATATTAAAATGCAAATGTGTACCTTGAACTCAAGTAATTTTGGATAAAAGCATCTGCCAAATGCATAAATGTAAATGTATTATGGTTACAATAGTTACCATAGATTGTAACTACAGTGGTTCCAGCAAAAGTGGGTCAAAAAGTTTTATGATGGATTGCCTTCAGGAATCAGGAACCAATCAAATTAATATTTATAACTCATTTTCAAATGAGAATGTACAATGTAAATGAGCCACAGATTGGGTGTTTAAATGATTGGATAGTCAGGTACAAAAGGTACTAAATCAATTGTGACGATCTGTTTTAAAGTTAGATTTAATACGTTTTATGAATTAAGAGCATACTATAACATTTTGAAAGGGTTGCTCTAAAAAAAATTTTTCACTATTTTCAGTCACTGCATTCGCTCCTGCACACGAAACTATTAACCTATCGTCGCAATTATGGACGTGTTGTAAACTCGCATATGCTCGTGCTGTTTTACCGCGTGCAGAACTGACACTGAGGGCCCATGATCTTACACCCACCCACCTGTGCTTGTTTCTACCTGTCGCTGCTCTGGTGTATATTACTGTGACCGAGATGCTGATAGTCAACACGACCTGTTAATATTTCAGCACTTTCGTCGGTGTCTCCACTCCCAAATCCGTTCCGTGCGTTTCTTGGCCTCGGTTTCGCACCTATTTTCTGCTGCTGTTTAATTAGGCGACTGATGT
>NW_015785472.1:0-1638 GCF_001515625.1 Sinocyclocheilus rhinocerous | reverse complement strand
CTGTTTTTACTGTATTTTTGATCAAATAAATGCAGCCTTGGTAGCACAAAGGACCTCTTTCAAAAACATTACAAATATTACTGACATGAGGCGTTTCAACTGTAGTGTACATCTGTCAGGTTAACTGTGCAATTACAGCATTTATCGGTCACAAACATGACAGGAATTGAACTTAATTATATATACAACTTAACTTCATTATAGTATAACTTAATTCTAAAATATACTATACTATTTAAATAACCAAAGTTGAAAGAGTTGCGATGAAAAGGAGCATTCGGATAAATATTTTGCTTCAAAAAAGAAGTTTCAAATGTTTAAATGGATTAGCGTAATATTACTTGGTCACTGAATCGTTATTTACATGAATCACTATTCACTGAAATGAATCAGACTTCCCAGCTTTACAGAATTCAATGCTAGACTGTTTTGAAAATGGCTGAACTAGTTTTGGCCCAACACTGGTGCTCACACATAAACAGTCATTTAGAGAGATGCACATGTAAAATTATAGGGATGCAAAACTTGAGTGTTTGGCCGTTTTAGTAGTCTGCTAATAGATTTCCATTTATCATACAATTAGAGAGCGAGCGAGCGAGCGAGAGTCGTTTCAGTGGAAAGTATGACCGTCTTCTCTTCTCGTGTGACTATTTCTGCCACTTTCGTCATTCTTATACCAGAACAAGCCTTTAGAAGTATGAGGACACGAAAGCATGAGCGGAAAGGAAAAAGACAAGAATTATTGGATAAGACATATTTTCCTTTATGTGTAATATCTGAATAAATCGGTCAGTTGAAGGTAATGGGGAAAAAGGTAGTCAGAGTGAAATGAGAGTGCATGTGTGTGTGGTTGTTAATATAAACCAGAGTTGGAATGTAGCCTTGGTTTTTGTTTCAACTGCATAAGTTATCATATATTTATCACTGATGCCGGCCAAAGAGTACCTAAACAGGCTAACCATTTTGATATCGGGCCCTACTGTAGTTCACATGAATGTTTTAAATCAAAAGTGACTTAAATTGCATTTATTAGGAATTTAAATGGCCACATGAACCACCCTGATACCTAGACATGGGGAAATCAACTTTACAATTGTACTTTTAATAAGAATTCATTGTATGATGTCAAAAGTTATTTCCATTTATATTCAAGTAAGCTTATGTTTTATTACCCATAATATACAAGTACAAAGCTGAAACACTGGTAGATGCTAAAATAGGCATAATTTATTATTATTATTATTTATGGCATAAACGTACATAACAAATGTTACAGAATCCACAATGAAGGATCTAATCTATATGCAATTTAAATTTCTAAAATTTAATTCAAACTGGTGTAGTAGTTCGCATGGAAATAAAGTTGTTTTTAGTTGGTATATTCTGTATTCTGTTTTAATTACTCAAATTATATCATTTGGCACCTTCTACAAACATTTTTGATTTTTTTTTATGGTTTGCTTGTATTCTGTTTCTCTGCAATTATTAGAAAAAAATGTTTTTGTTTTTTTTCCCCCCACAACAGTATATCAGCTATTACAGATAAACTATTATAATTTTTTTTTAAACTTATAAATATAAGACAAAACATTAGAAAAAAAAATAAACAAAAATTAAAATGTTGTATTGACATCTAAC
>NW_015785471.1:0-1640 GCF_001515625.1 Sinocyclocheilus rhinocerous | reverse complement strand
GACTCGACTTTCATCACATAAAAGTCGTTCAACCCCTAATATATATATATATATATATATACATACACACAGTATATGTATACACACACTCACACACACACAGACACATACATATTCGTCCTGCTTCAGAGAGGATGGTTTAGGTTGCAAAAGTACAGTGGAGAGTGTGAATTTTCAATTTAAATTGCTTGATCCACATGTAAAGGGCATGTGGGTGGACAGGGTGATTTTAGCAGGGGGGATTGCGAGAGGTCGGGGAGTAAGAACAGAAGAAAACAGCAGATGGACTTTGGATCAGTCTCACAGTGACTTGGCAGTCAGAATTCATACTTTACATGTACGGACTGATTCTCTCGTTCAGTCATACAGAAACACACACATGCATACATTAAAAAAAGAGAGACAGAAAAAGAGAAAAAACTTGTAATGATTTAAAGTTTAGGCAAATTATTTGATTTTTTTCAAGACTAAATGTTCTGACAGTATTTGTAACAATGTAAATAAAGTGCCTTACTGTAACAGTGGCTCTTGCAAAAATGTATTATTAAATCCTTTATACTTACAGATATACTTAGAAATTCCTTGCTGTAATACTGACCACAAATGTGTAATTAATAAAACAAAACAAAAACATTAACATAAGGGCTGATGATCGAAAGAAAAAATAGCATGTGTGTACATACATTACAGGTACAAGATATATAACTGGTAGAAGCATCAGTCATCATATTCAGGAGCTTGTCATAATAAAATGCTGTGTAGTGATTTGTCAGCAGATCCTTGGGCCAGGCTGGGCAACAGTGTGTGTTTTTTGGAGCCTGGTCTTTTGCACGGGCAATATAACACAATAAGGTTACATTAGCCGTTACTTTTCCCAGTAGAGATATGCTTAATGAGCTGGAGACATCTCCAAACCCAGCGCCAACACTCGCACCTCACACCTCAGGCGATGGGGCAACAAGAGTGTGAGTGTTGTTGTGGTCAGGCGCATCATGGCTGTAAACCAGACTGAAATACATATTAGTGACAACATGTTTACAGTCCTTGGGGAACATTATAGAAGAAAAACATTTTGCATTAGAATTTTATATTACACACATACATTTTGGTAGAAATTTCTGTCCAATTCAAAATAAATAAATATAAAAAAACATGATCTTGCTGTTGTTAATACTATGCTTAATATAATAAATAAATAAATAAATAATCCAATCTAAAAATTAAATTTATTAAACTGTAATAAAACTCATGAAATTAGATGTCACCATATTTTACAGGTTACCTAAAAAAATTTTTTTTTAATTTATTCTTTTTTTTTATGTGACTCATTAAACTTCCCTGCTGAGGCATTCCTCAAACAGCAGCATCAACACATCCATTAGATGACAACTGTCCATCCGCTCATGTCCCTTCTACTGTGTGTTCATCTTAACATGCTTAGTTCAGGCCCATGTGCCTACAACATTTGATCAGGAATGCCACTGATCAGCACAAAGTCTCAAGACTTATCACTGTTTTGTGTGATCAGAGTAATTTTGTCTGTTCCCACAGGTGCCAGAGATAATACGGCTGGTCATGTGATGGACATGGGATGCCAGGGAGGTCTGAGCAGCCGAGAACAGAACCAGCGGCCTTCAGCC
>NW_015785470.1:0-1645 GCF_001515625.1 Sinocyclocheilus rhinocerous | reverse complement strand
GCCACTGATCTGACTGGCACCTCAGACAGGAAAGTGTGCGTTCAGTGTTGGCCATGAGTTACTATGTCAAATATGAAACGCTTATGAAATAAACACAGACTGGTGCATGGATTAACTGAGGCTTGGATTACAACCATTCCACCTGAGGCTGAGATTCACAGTGCCACTGTTGTCAAGTCTAGGATATAAAAGTTTCTCTAATGTAACGTGTCAAGTAAGCTAAGTGAGTTTGACATGCTACAAGCAACGCTTTTGCCAAGCATTGATACATGCATATAGAGACCAAAGATAGAGCTAAAAGAAACCTGTAGCACTTCATAAAGGCATAATGACATTCGTCACATGACCAGAGCACTAACCACCCCAGACATTTATAAGCATTTGAAATTTTAGTTACACTTAAGTAATAATTTGTCTTGAAATGTCATGTAAACTCTTTAGTCTGACTGAAATTGTACTAGTGCATGTTTTTGTGAACTCTTAATAGACGTTAGGTGTCTTTACACAAAGAGTTAAGGCTGCTCTGTCCCTGCTAAAAATTCAGTGTAAAGGCCCAATGCCGCATAAAACTCAGACTAAATTATGCTTGCTCAGACCCACCTCAGCCCATAGTCTCAAATTATACAGTTGTAATTGCTGTGTAAACGCATTTATGTCACCTGTGAGCAGAATAAAACAATGTAAAGACACCTAAAAGCCACCTTTGCAATGTACATTTGGCACTAGTTAGTACAGTTCTCAGCATATATATGCATTAATCTGACTACCATTAGCCTCAGCATTGAGCAGATGTTCATAAAAAAAACACACAAGATAATGTGTGACATGTATTTAGTCCTTCAAATATTCAATTATGCATTGTGCCATGTAAACTTGGACAGAGAAGGAGATAAAACCCGCTGTAACTCGATTATACCTGCACATGTAATCTTACTAACCGAATGGCATACGTCCTCCCATATTAATATTTATACATGATAAATTATAATTTTTGACTTTGGACCCGCAAGTATTTGATTATTTCATTACATCCTTCCCCCGACTCAATTAGTTCAAGCAAATTTCAAAGAACATTGGCATAAAACTCAAATGAATGAGCCTCTTAAGTATTAAAATGGTTACTAGATACTGCATCAGCATGATATGGATCTCAAAATTGTCCAAAAAATGAACATCAGGTGTAAATGGTGCCTGAGATATTCCAAGTGTACATGTTGTGCCCACTTATTTCCCTTTTTTGTGACCAATTCTCATCTAATGCCAAAACTTATATGGTCATTACATGTTATTTCAGTTGCTGCTTTCTGTACGTCATCAAATACTTATCATTCAAAAAGTCTGGCTGTGTGATTGTATGCACTGCATAGTCTAGAATTTCATATTTACAGAGTAAGACTAGTTTAGACTTGATTGCATTTCGAGAAGCATCTTACCTGTGTGTAATGCATCCTGCAGCATTCAGGAAAAGCCTCCAATTAGTGCAAGTTGCGAAGGAAGGGTCTAGCAAGCATGACCACAACAATATAATGTAAATTCCGTCTAAATTCCCCTGAGGGTCAGTAGCATGGATAGTCGGTGAGAATGCTGTTGTTTCTTGTGTTTCTGAACACATTGAAATGAATGCATCGATGTATGTGCCAAGTAG
>NW_015785469.1:0-1644 GCF_001515625.1 Sinocyclocheilus rhinocerous | reverse complement strand
TTTTATAATGCATTAGCTTCTTGTCGATCCACCGGTTCACATTTACACTTTTCTGAAGACACTCGGTTCTCTTCAGAGATACATTCATTTAAAAACACCCGCACTACATTTTGACTTTGAAATGTACAGCGTTTGCATTTATTCAATGAAATCATAGCCTTTAGAAGTTTAATCGTCACATTAAGCCATATTGTGATTCTTTTCTTTCCGTCCACAAATTTTGAAATCAAAATTAAACGTTTCTTATACCATACAAGTCTTTTTATGGCCTTAAATTTTATACAAATGTAAGACTTTTTAAGACGTTTTAAGGACCAGTGGAAACCCATTACACTGTGACCCTGTCACATAAGACAAAATTTAACCTGCTTATTGGGAGATGTTACATCACAACCTAATAGAGTATAAACAAGTATAAAGACTGTAAAGAAAATATTAAACTATTGAACTCTTTATAACAGATTTTCCTAGGGCTGGGGAATAAAACAATATCATATCAAGATCGTGATAAAATTTATGTCAATAATGATAAGCTCTGGAAATTTTTACCCGATATGGATTAATCTAACAGTCTATCACACAGCAGAAAAACAGGCAACAGCAGTCAGTCAGTGCATGTCGGTAATATGTCTGCATGTTCTGCATGTCTCTGTGTGAATGAATGGCGCAGTTTGGTCTACTATACACAAACTCAAACACACGTAAATGTAATAAATCTTACCAAAAATAATGTATCCTGTAGATCACCTTTATCAGATTGTCTGGGTCTATCAAGCATGGCATCACATCTTCATCTGACTGTGGGGAGCCATATTCAGCTCAAGTTCTCAGTCCTGCGACATTGTATTATTTAGCTTTACTTCAGCTTAACTTTAACTATTGCTTTAACAACATATCACATTTATAAGGAGGTTATTAGACTTTGGATTCGATCAGAGAACCATGATACATTTTATCACCATTAATAAGTAACTGATATCACCTGATCTAATTTATTGTGGCTTCCTTTACCACAGCAAATATGTTTTCCACACACTGTTACAATAGACAAAGAAAAACTAACATAAAAAGTCAAGGGCTTTGACTTTAGGGCATTAAAGTCAGCATTAAATCAAAATTGACCCCATTTAATTTGTTAGCAGACATTACTAGTCTTGTGGTCAACAATTCAAGTTAATCCACAGTAAAAAATTGTCTTCATAATCTTAAATCAAAATCTGAAAATTTGCCTCCTCTCTGGATCTAAATGGCTGTTCTCTCAAATATTATAGGGGTATAGGGACGATTTAGGATCCTACCGTCCCCGAGTCTGGGACATGGGACAGTAACACTTATAATTTTACAGCTGCAAACATAATCCATTCATCTCTAACAGCTCAATAAAACTACTTCAACATTATAATCACTATGTTTCTGTTGTTTTGCTTTGTCTTTGGTGGAAAAATGACATTAAATTTAACAGAACAAGTGCAGTTCCACAAGAAACATTTCAGTTTTTGGTGCAGAATTGTCAGTAGATTACAGGATCACTAGATAAGATAGAATTGTAATAGGCTATAAAAAACCGTTGGAGTTAAAGAATAGTTTCTCTTTTCTTTCATCTCTCTCTGTCTAGCTTGTACTTATTTGAACAATGCTTGAAAC
>NW_015785468.1:0-1644 GCF_001515625.1 Sinocyclocheilus rhinocerous | reverse complement strand
ATCCACACACCGCCCCAGATGAGAGCAGAGGTGTGATGCTTGTGTAGACGTGAGAATGACTGGGTCACTGGAATGAACAGCGCTGGACACATGACCCTGAGCAGAGGTCAGCTGTACCAAGAGATATTTAATAACATCATTTTAAAATGCCAAGGTTTGCTTTGAGTTTTCTAATGAATTAGTGATACATTTATTACATTAGATTTGTCTATTTATTTTTGTATTTATGTTGATTCAATTAAACAGACCCATTCAAATTTGTTTGAGAGGGCATTAATGTAATTTTATTCACAGGATGTTGGTAACATTTGTTAGACATTTTAAATTGTACTTTTTCACCTCACTAGTCAGATGACAGGAGACGTGCATCAGTAGGTAAGGAAACAGCTCTAGTCTAGTTCATTTGTTGGGGTCAAGAGTCATAGGGCTATTTAACTTACAGGCAACTAAACTGATCTGAAATGTTAATAGTTGCACTAAAAAGGCAATTTTAGTGTAATAAAAAGGCTTTAATTGACAGTGCATCTAATCTTCTGTAATAATAATGCTATTACCTCTTGACTGGTTTACAATGAGGAATACTGCCCCTTTAGAGGGCTGATGAGGGTCTTCTGTAGCTTTAAGAAAAACAATCAACACAGATTGCTCAAGCACTGTATTTAATGCAGTAGTTTAAGTTAAAAAGAGTTGTTTGCTTGAAACGTACAATGTTGTGAACACTGACGTAATACTGCACCAGTCAAATAATGATTTCAATATAAAAGGCAAGTGAATTATTTTTTAAAAGGGCATTATTTTATCTAATTTTTTACATATAAGTAATTTGTTTTTAATGTCTTTTTTTTTTTACTTTTACAATGTCAGAATACACACTGTAAAAGATTTAAAAGGCATGCACAATATTTTCCAGTTATTTGCTCAGTTTAAATTAATTAATTTAATATTTAAAAAGCCGAGTGAAATATTTTAAAAGGAGGCATTGCAACAGCAGCGTGTTTATTAGTAAATCTGAGATGTGAGGTTAACATTTAAATAAGCCGTGGAATTTCCTCTGAAATAATCCATTACGTGTATTTCGGAATTTAGCAGTGCTGTGATCTAAATGATTAAGTCGATCTTGGCTTGAGGGAGAGGTTATGTGCCGGCCACTGCATTATTCAAATATTTTTTTAAATATATAACTTAATCAGACCACTCAATCAATCAGAACATTTAGAAGAAATACTTTTTAACCAAGTTTCTTAGCAGGCTAGACATTAAGTTTAAAATAAACAGTTTAAACAGACACTTTAGTGTCATGTATTAGTCACATATCAGTTCATATCTTTCATAAAAAAGAAAGACAAAAGAAATGTATTTGACTCTGCAATACTTCATTACAAGAGCAAGACAAAATAACAAATCACACATCTTCACTTTTGTTGAATTCTTGGGGAGAACTGATATACTGTGTGCTCTAACTAATCCATTTCTTGTTATTTTAAATTAAAGTTTCGTGTTGACTTGCTTTTATAAAAACACATTGGTCAGGCTTGGGGAGCAGCGGGCTGGTGATTACTGACATTCCTGACCATGGGGGAGAAGATTTTTTAAGAGCCATTAGTGGCAGGGGGTTTCCAAGACTCTGAGATCAGCAAATGTTAA
>NW_015785467.1:0-1644 GCF_001515625.1 Sinocyclocheilus rhinocerous | reverse complement strand
GGATTTGTGTCTGTGTGATTTGAAACCACTAAAGTATTCAAAAACATTTTACATTTTTTTGTAAGTATACAATAAACTTATGACATTTTTCATACCAAATCTGAAGTGTTGATAAAATACTCTTCTGTTGTTTTGCGTACTATCAAAACTAATTTAAAAGCACATTAAAAATCTCTCTCTCTCTCTACATACACACACACAAAAGGATATATTCAATCTTCAGAGGTTTTTGAGAAATACTTCCTTTTCTTTTATAAACCCCGCCTGTCACATAACTCCCATTTCCGTGTCATATAAACCTGTAAGACAACTTTCTATTAACCAGAAGAAAAAAATACACAAATCGAATCAGCACTGGAAGGTCCGACCCCTACCACATTCAAACAGGAAATCTTTCTTCAGAAACCCAACAGGTACAGGTCTGAAATGTAAAACTTGAAGAATTGTGGATTTAACTCTGCATGTAATTGAAATGTAGCCAACTGAATATCAATTATAATTTGATCTTTTCTCTGGTCAAATCTTTAAGGATCCTGGAGCAATGTCAGCTGTCATGAATGGTACTGAGTGCCTGTACCGTTTTAAAATCATCATGATAGGTGACGGTAATGTGGGCAAGTCATGCATACTGTATAGATACTTAAATGGCTTGTATCCAGAGAAAATAAATTGTACCATTGGAGTGGACTTCTGCAATCACATCCTAGAGGTGGAGCCTGGCGTGAGAGTACAGCTACAGATTTGGGATACGACTGGTCATGAAGCATTTTGGTAAGCAGTGAGAACTCACACAGGTGTGTGGTACTCACTAACACACCTTTATTTACTTTATTACTCTTGTCAAAAATGAAAGCAGTCATTCTCCAAAATGACAACACAGTATAATGAAGACTATATTATACTGTATTACAAAAGCTAGCTTAAAAATTGTTTACTTTCATATTTAAAAAATAAATATAAATGTATAAAAAATAAAAGCACTTAATGCACACTGGTTGTTTAACCTCATGAACTGTTATGTTTTCAGGAATCGTCAGCTTATCCAGCCTTACATTCCTCATTCAGCTGGATGCCTGCTGGTGTTTGACCTGGGCAATCGTGAGTCTTTCAGAGTCATTAAGCATCAGTACACATAGGTGTGTAATACAGTGAATCCATACACTGTCCTCTTTGTACTTGTGGGACACAAGTGTGACAGAAATGAGTGGGAAGTGAATCAAGAGGAGGTGGCACAGTTCGCAAGTGAATTGGGAGCACCATACATTGAGGCCTCGGCCATAGCGGGTCACAATGTGGCAGAAGCTTTTGAGCTGTTGGCCTGGCACATTTATCAGGGTTATCTGAGTGGAGAGGTGCGCTTACATGAACGCTGGGGCAAGATCCATGAAAACAAAACCAACAAAGATGAGCCAGCTGAAAACAGCAAATGCTGTGTCTCATAAAATTAACATGAGACTGCATTTTTTTTCCATTGATGGCCATTTAAAGTAGCCATGCATTGTGACAAAATAAAAATATGCAAGACATAAACCACTATAAATCCCAAATATTTCATTATATTAAAGTAGATGTTGTGCCAGTGAAATGTTTCTTTTAAATGGACTTGAATTTTGTTTTGTAACTAATATCTGTTGTGATTAAAAA
>NW_015785466.1:0-1643 GCF_001515625.1 Sinocyclocheilus rhinocerous | reverse complement strand
TTTATTGAAATAGCTTAATTAAACAAGCGACTTACCATAGTGAACTCCCATTTTCCCATGTCTTCAGCTCTCTATTTCCTCAGTCGTCTGATCAAGCAGTGTAATAATTGTTTAGACTTTCCATTAGCGCAGCAAAAAAAACGTTGCAAACTATATTCCTTAGTCAGCTGCTCGTGTCAAACTTGACTGTCATGTCTAGAGAGATGCTGGAAATGGATAACTTTGCGAAGTGAGGTTTAATTAAGAACTCCAGTGACGATAAAATCAACTTACAGTACATTTCATACAGTACTACCTTTATTGTCATCAAACATATAGTGGTCTAAAGGAAAATGAAATCCGTGACCGCAGAAAATTATTACCTTTATGATTATGTCTGTGTTTTAGCTGTCTATATAGCACACAGCGCACCTGTCAAGCGCTTTAAACTGCAGTGGGTTGGTCTCTATACGTAGACAATTACGTCTAGTATGAAGTACGGGGCGCGCTCATTAATATTAATTAGAAAATCCGGCGCCTCATCGTACTATGGTGAAGGCTTGATTTATGAATATTAATTACGTTGCGTGGAACCTCTGGAAGTTCACCAAGCGACTTCGCATTGCTGAATTAATATTCATAATCTAAGCCTTAGGCATAGTAGGATTCATAATGTCAAGTGTGGAAGTATGGAAATCCACATTACATCATTTTAAATTGAAAATTAAGATTATGATTGAAATACTTTATTTTACCATGTAATTCTGGGAGTTCCCGGTATGAGAATTTGGGCAAAATACAAGACTAGACATTGAACTAAATGTATACACAATTAAAGCAGCATCTAATTTATAAACAACTCATTCAAACATACAATTGATAATTTACATTTTTTCTCTTTGTTAGTTATAAAGCAGTCCAAACGTCTAAGACTAAGTGAAATACTTTCATTTAGCAACACAATTTTTTATATTATCAGTTTAACAATCAGAGGAAGTAAAGGAAATCTTACTGTTTGTCCAAATGTATTCCCATGTCATTTTTTTTTTTTAATTAGTGCCTATCGTGCAAAATAATGCAGAATCTTAAATATTTCTTTAGTAGTTTTACATCATGATGTTTCATTGTTTAGGTCAAGGTTTAAATCGCATTGTACTGATCCACTGGCAAATAAAACTGCAGCCCATTTTATCCAGGAAAAGTACAAATGACTCAGACGCCACTATGCAGATGCTTAAATGAATAATGGTGAAAATTGTATGAAATGCCTATTTACAAAGCCCATACACACACACTCTGAATGAATGATACAATGAGCAGTTTGTTGGTTTCTGGGTATAGTTCATTAATGTCTTTCTGTTCTCTCTGACGTAGACCTGTGAATGTGCAATGGCATCCAAGCAGGCCACCCCACGCTCACTGAGACACTACAACATAACAATAGGTGACGCACACTACTGAGCTCTTATTGAGAGACCACGATCATCACGTTAAAAGTATTTAAGCATATCCACTAACAATACCACTCATTACTAAGACAGAGGTCACATGCTGATGTGTGTGCATTCACACACTCCAAAAAAAATCACTTTTACTTCATTTTAAATTAAGAAATTAAATTAAAGGGGCCATATGATGCGATTTCAAATTTTCCTTTCTCTTTG
>NW_015785465.1:0-1643 GCF_001515625.1 Sinocyclocheilus rhinocerous | reverse complement strand
TGATCATAATGATTACGATATAAGGATGCAAACTTATATATGCTATAATATAAGAGTGCATCATCTAAAGTATTCGCAAGCGTTGGCATTTCTTTAGCGTGCAAACAATAAGAGTGAGAGCGATTAATATTGTATGCATTATATTATATAAACGCTGAAGTCCCTGCAGCTGCATGCAGTAACCTTTCCTTGTAGTCTTGCAGTATTGGTTTCTAGTTTGGTCTGCTCGTTTGCTCCCAGCATAATAGTTATTATATAAATGAGATTACCTTGAACAGTATTTAAAAATGAGGCATCTAGGAGCACGTATGAAAAAACCTTTCATAACTCAGCATACATGGTCCTTAACACTGGACACACAAATGATCAGCACTCAAAAACCAATTACAAGGGTAGAGATGACACAAAAAACAGTAGTAAATAAAGAAAAAGAAAAAAAAAAAAAGGTTATTATTTATACAATTTATTAATGCTGTCATGGAGGAATGTCGCAGCAGAAATTGGGACTCATCAGTTCTAAATCATTAAATCACTTTAAATCACCTTTCTTCCCCATGCTGATGCTCAGTTTGAACATCAGCAGATCGTCTTCACCAGGTCTGCATGCCTAAATGCTGTCATGTGATTGGCTGATTATATATTTGCCTTAATGAGCAGTTAAACAGGTGAACTGTAAAGTGGCTGGCAAGTGTATATGTAAAAAGATATAAATGCCAAGAAAATATTGATGTTACACCTAAACAATCACTACAGTTAAATAATACAATAATAATACAATAATACAATGAATACATGAACAACAAACAAATAATTAAAAACAACTACAACGTTGCTATTAAATTATATTTTAACTTTCAACCCGACAAAATAAAAATTTGGTTTAACTTGAAGAAATTATGACAGAAATATGTTACTATTGTATACTACTATTGTATAATTTTCAGAGTAATGATACAAATATTTTTAAGGAATATCATGCAACCAAGTTTTTAATTTTATTTATTTATTTATTTATTTTTTGTCATCTAAGTTTTAATTTATTCAGTTATGTTGAGCAGCGTCTTATTTTACAAAAAAAAAAATATATATATATATAATAATACTAATTAATTTAATAAATAAATAAATAAATGCAAATTATTTTTGTATATTTTTATTTGATTACATTAGGAATAATTAAATTGTTAAAATTGTATTAATTAATTTATTTGGACACCATTTTTAATGATAAATTGGTCAAATAAAACGGAATCCAGAAGAAATAAAAAGGAAAACACAGAATTTAGGAAAACATTAAATGGATTTCATGGGGCCCTCAATTAAAGGTTTCTACTCTATGGAGCAATTTATGTTTACATTAATTCTCAAGGACAAACATGCAAAAAGCATTTGCTTCCCTATTAATGGTAAATTAACTTCTTGATAAATATTGATATTGTATGATATGGGAAAAACATGGTGATAATAGTGGCCCAGCCCTGGCCGTCGGGTCAGAATTCGGTGCTGTCTATTGTTCGATCAGCGTTATTCCACAGACCCCGCGCTTAGATAAACCCCTTTGTCGGGAAGCGATATGATTCCGGGCCCAGGGTAGTTAACCCTTTCAAACAGCCGAGTCTGAACACACCCTCATCATCCTCCCC
>NW_015785464.1:0-1630 GCF_001515625.1 Sinocyclocheilus rhinocerous | reverse complement strand
ACACACACACACACACACACACACACTGGCGCTCACATCCAGAGATCTGCCAGTGGTTAAAGAGGGAGAGGAGCATAAACAGAGGAGATTAAACGATGCATGAAAACACACAAATGAACACACATACATCAGGCGATTTGTCAAACGGTGGAGAAACGGGGTGGAAGATGTCGCTCTATGCTAACCTCTGTGTAACCTTGGTCAAATATACCCTCAGCGCATTAATACCTCTCCTGACTGATTCACAGATATGGTGATGAGACCAGAAATTTGAAGTCATTAATACTGAAAATATTAGCACAAACGAAGCAAAGTATGTTTGTTAGATTTCACCCAAGGCAAATGTGCTTTACAATCTGCCATCTTTGTTCATGACTTCACATTTTTTGATTATATATATGAAAGTATTTTTTAAATATGTATTAAATATTTTTAAATTAATTAACTTAAATATTTTATTATAGTATTTTTTTTTTATTTTTATGAAATAATTTAGTAAATAATGATTTAATTTAAGAAAATGCAGTTAGGTCAACAAAAGTGGAGAGAAAAAAAAAGAGATCCATTTTATATCTGATAATGAATAATAAATCAAATAATCTTGAATAACATATAATAGAATGTGATGAGCATTTGCCTCCTTTACACATAAAAAAAACAAAAAACAGTGGTGTAGTTACAGCATCTACCAGCAGGTTCTAACAACTGTGAGAAACAACTCATTGTATAACCTAATGTGCCAATTATGGCAAAAATTATTTAATTTAAAATATGTAAATTAAGAATAAACAATACAATATAATATTCCTCTATGTATCCCAAAATGTAGAAAACTGAGGTAAATAATTGAAAACAGTACATAAATTATATAAATAGAAAAGTAGTGTGCGTGACAGAAACTGTTTGAAAAAGTAGCTCTGATATTATGTTGTAATTTTAACATGTAACTTGCTATTTGTTACTTGAAGACAGTGGGACTAACCCCAACACTGTACACACTGCTCTGACAATTAAGGAAAAGGACATACCTTGACGTCTTTCAGAAGATATAATACAAATATAACTTAAAGACATTCAAAATTCGTAATCACTACCAAAACAAAAATAACATTGTGTACTTTAATGCCAAAGGGTAGATTGTTTAGAAAAATTCCCAGCAGCCATTTCTCCATAATCCATTGCTCATCCACTCGTACTGCTAATCAATCTCTAATGTTAGTTTCTCCCGCCACATTCCATAATGTAAAAATGGCAAACTCTCAGTCCCACTGGGGCAAATGCTTTCACCGGATTGATAAAACAAAACAAGGACAGGCAGAAACTACTTAAGAGAGTCGGGCAGTGGTCAGTCAGTCAGTCAGTCTGACATTATTTTAACCTTGTATGTCTCAAAGAGAGAGATTGTGAGGATGGGAGTTGTTGGAATCATGGTTAAAACTGAATCATCATTTCAGAGATGGGCTCTGAAAGGTTTGTTTTTGAACAGAACAGCTAGATCTATAGATCAAAGAACAGGGGCCTAACAACCCCGCTCAGGTGGACTGTGGGGAAAGAGCTGGGAGATTTTTTTTTCATAACTAGCAATTGTTAAGTGTTGTAAACTACTCTAAGAATAAGGATAAAATGTCAT
>NW_015785463.1:0-1643 GCF_001515625.1 Sinocyclocheilus rhinocerous | reverse complement strand
GAGACACACCACTGACAAAACCAAAGGATTTCAAGACACTATTAGGAAAGACATCCAAATAACAATAATTTCAAAACGACATTAGGATTAACTGTAAAAACCTCTATTACTTTTGTTATCCAAAATATGTAGATACTGTGCATAAATCTGTCTCAGTCACGTGAACTTTTCTTTACAGCCACCATATTTATCACCATCAGGGGGAAAGCAATGGTAGAGAATTCAAAAACATACCACAAGTCAATCATGCATAGGAGGATGTCTTGTGCAGACTATCATGTGACCAATGAGCTTCTCCTAATTTTTACCTAACAACATCGGGGAGCCCCACCCATTTACACCATAGAAAGTCGGCCCTTTTTATGCAACCCCTCCACATTAAGAACCCAGAGGTAGGATGAGCACCAGTTTGGCAGTGTTCAAAGTTCATTTTTTGGGAAGTTTTATTTTGACAAAAACTTGAGGGTGATGGGACAGGGCCTAATATTACCCCCATGAACTTGGGAAGGGCGGAGCCAGGGCTAGCCTCACTCCTCTTAAAACAGTGCAGGGCATACCAATGGCTCCCCATGCCTCTTCTTCTTAGGGGGCTGTCTACACCCATAAAGTGTGTGCTGGAGAATGGTGAGATGGATTCCTGGCCCAGATCAGGTGACAACTGAAAGCCTTATTCTTTTTCTTCTTAGATTTACAGTGAGCCTGCATAGCTGCCACTGCTGAACCAAAAAACCCACCCGGGGATGGTGAAGCGTCTAAGAACAAGAACAAGAACAAGGAGTTCTTATCAATGGTCTTATAGATGTTCAGTCACAGATGCCTTTGAGCTGCCACAATTAATGCCATGGCATGACCCACGGCTTGGTTGGTGTATCTAATGCTGTGTGTATTTTAGTCCACAAGTCTTTAACTAGCTTCCCTTCCTCAATGGCTGTGCCCACCTCAGCCTGGAGTTCTGCAACATAGGCAAGTTGCAGAGACACTGACAAAGTTCTGTGCTCTGACCGGGTATGCTTTGGCTTTATAGATCTTGTTCAGGAGCTGGGCTTTGGCTTTATAGATCTTGTTCACACACTTGGCTGTTTGTGAGATAGCTGAGGTGCCGAATTCAACCCCAAATTAGTCTAAGGGGCCAGACAGGCATCCAGAGATTCCAGAAGGCTCCACCTTCCCCTGTTTGCTGCACCCTCCATCACCAAGAATGCATTAAAACTCACAAAATTTGGAATGGCATGGTTGCCGGCCATTCAACTCCAAGGTGCTCAGCAGTTTGGCGACAGACAGGAATAAACAAATCTCCAGCTGTGAAGAAGAGAAACCACCCTCCTCTAACCCACTGGCATCCTATTCAGGAGGACTGGGGAGGAATATGCCATGATAGAGTCAGCTGTGCCTTCCATTCCTCTGACTGGGCCTAGTCCTCTATAGTCATCATCAAATCAGAGAGGTAAGGATTTGATTGGGGCAGTTCGGAGGCTCAAAACTCAATTGGAATCGCACCACTTTTGAAGCAATAGTTGTCTGGGTACATCAAATGTCTCAAACACTTGTTTCTAGAGCCCTCCAACACTGCAGATTTTGAATGTTTCATTTGTCTGACCCATTTCAGGTCTTGGAGTCTCTACTAATGATCTGATGACCTGAAT
>NW_015785462.1:0-1642 GCF_001515625.1 Sinocyclocheilus rhinocerous | reverse complement strand
CTATTTTTTTCCTAAAAATCTTTTCTCGGGTCTTAAGAGGTTAATGTAAATCCTTGCTGGTCCTGGAACAATACAGATACTTGTGCCACTTTTGTGTTATTTATAAAGTTTTCTCTAGAACGGGGAAACCCGTAAGAGCAGTCAGCTCTATTAACCCTTATTAATCCTATTTGTGATTGTTTTCTATGTAACTTTGGCAGGCTAAAATGAGGCTGATATCATCATGTAGAGTTAGAGGAGCATCTAAAAGTAGGCAGTCCCCTGGGGAGGTCATGTGCTCAGGCCCACACAGTGATACATCTTTCTTGTTGACTGTGGTAACTACTGTTCCACTAAAACATCATAAATTACACGTTGTTTGAAGGTGTTTCAACCTTGAACACCAGTATTCTGAGCTAGTTTAAGGAAGCATTAATCACATTCAGCTGGATAGCGAGAATGCTTCACAGCCATTGCCGCACAACAAAAAAATGAAATCAAATATCACCCTCGTTATAAAAACACCCAACTAATATAAAAAAACAATCTAACTGCTGGGGTTGTTGTTGATCAATTCTCTTAATGATCAGCGCTTCTCTTTGTTCATTTCTTTCAGTCTTCTGACCTGCTGCAGTCCTCACAGAAAACACATTACAGAATATGTTCACAGAATACGATCCTCAAAGCAAGCCGGCATTTTTAAGCGTAACTGAGCGACCGTACAGACTTTCCTATTGATTTGTAAGAGTAATACACCCTTGTGGTATTTTCATTGAAATTTCTTTGAGATTTTATGCCTAAAGTGTGACCATAGAGAAAATATCATATAGGTTAAAGTTTATGAGACAAAATTTTAAGCCTGACAAATCGATTCTTCTGTAACATTTGCGAAGGTTGCACATTTCCCACATGGGAACAAAGGCAGCAAAGAAGAGATTGAAAAAAGCTCCAGGTCGTTCTGTGCACACCACTGTGAAAGTATAAAGTAACTTCATAGTTTGTAAAGTACCTTAAACTCAAAAGTTTGATTCCATATCAAGCATCTATATTTGTGAAACATTTGGTGTAAGATTAGGCATAACATTTTGAATAAAGAATGAATAGGGCATTGGAACAATGATGCAGTGCTGCTCGAAGAGGGATGTGGGTATAAATCTAGCCCGTGTCCTTTCACGATCCTATTCCACTGTCTCTCTTCCAGTGCTTTCCTGTCACTCTCCATTGTACGATCCCATAAAGGTAAAGTGCCCATCAATGAAATAATTGAGCAATATCATGAGCAAGAGTGCTTTTGTACTTATACTTGCGGCCCTGTATTCAGTACAATAGCACAACCTCAAGTGTGATAATGCTTTTATACATTACAGTATAAACAAGAACTTAAAAGCATAGTTCAGACTGTCTTTGACAGTTTATCTGATTTGCACACTCTTGTTCAACAGTTTGGGTTTAGATGTTTTTAAAGAAATAATACTCTTCAACAAGGATGCATCAAATTGATCAAAAGTGACAAAGACCTGCAAAAAAAACAACAACTACTTTTTCTACTTTCTATTCATCAAAAATATCAACATTGCTAATAATAAGCAAAAGGTTTAAGCACCAAAATCAGCATATTAGAACGATTTCTGCAGGGTCATGTGACACTGAAGACTATTGACTG
>NW_015785461.1:0-1642 GCF_001515625.1 Sinocyclocheilus rhinocerous | reverse complement strand
GGTTGTTTCATAACTAATTCATGTCGGTCTCGTAAAATTCATTTCAACTCCCATCTTGCCATATGACCTCACCAATGACTTTGTGCAGCCCATCACCATAATGATAACCCAATGGCCCTGGAAAGGCTGAACTCAAAGATAAGGATGCGCTACAGATAAGCATATTTACTTATCCAAATTTGACACACCAATAAAAGATATCCTAAAAGATTGACTAGAGATAATCCATATCATCTCTGATCTGTAAATGTGATAAGATATCAAAATTATCAGATACAAATTATCTACAGTAATCCCTATAAACCCTGTGCAGTATATTTGAACTCATGAATGATAAGTCTGCAGACTAGGCAGCAATGGCTGCCCGATTTTGGAATGAAGAGTGATTACCTGTCAAGCCTAGTTATTTTATTTGTATTATGCTTTTCACAATCTGTGTTGATTCAAAGCAGCTTTTCAGAAAATTAATGTCTTGAAGCCCTCAACCCAAGGGAACTTTGGCAAGGAGAAATCTTGATAGCCCTCCCTCCTCTGGTGTTCATAAGCTCTATAATTGCTAAATATTTTCTAGTTAGTCAATGATGTGTGAATAAAATTAGTTGAATTTAATTTTTGGTGCTCTCTTATTGTATAAACTGTCAATGCAGAGGCATATATAATTATGTAATAATTGAATTTGAGATTTTGATGAGCAACAATAAATGTAAAGTTGTTAAACCAGCCCAGACTGTAGGATTAAAAGTGGATCTGTAGCTCTGTACTGGCCGTTGATAAAAGGAAGTATGACGCATTGTAAGGGTTATTGCCTTTATGACACAAGTTAGTAATGCTTTTGCAAAAATGAGAGTCGATTATTATAGAGTGAAGAAAAATTGACTAAGAGTGTATTCAAGGCCATATAAACAACGTGTTGTAAAAGAGTAAAGTGAGCTACCCAATGAGATAATTTCTGGGAATGTCACTATTTCCAAAGAGGTATTCAGAGACTGCTGAAAGGGATTTAATGCTCATATTCTAAGAATTCCGACTGACCCGAGGGTCAAAGGTTGCTAACAAAGTCTGAGACTCACCTATAAGAAGGCCTTCATTCTGTCAAGGTGTGATTTTTACACTTGTTGGGACACAGAAGAGTTGTAAGTAATATGTTTTCATTACTTGTATCTAATATCTGATAACTTATGCCTGCTTAGTGCTATAATGACAAATGATTGTCACAATGTTTATTAGAATTAAGACATGTTGCAAAGCAATAATTAATCAGCATGCAATCACATCACTGGCTCTCAAAGCAGCTGATTAAGGTTAATGACCCAATCAGTACATTTTAATGCTTTGAAGAAAAACGTTTTGTTGATTTGTTGGTCAACAAAGTTAAAAATGAAATTATTATTTAGGGGCCAAGCACCGAAGGTGCGAAGGCACCTATTGTATCAGTTGGCGTTCTTATTATTATTCTGCTGCTTCTTCTTCCGTTTCTTCTGCTCTTGAGTCTATGGCAGCCCACAGAACCGCTTGCGGGAAAGTTGTGAAATTAGGCACACAGATAGAGGACAGTCACATTAACCTTAACCACAGCAAGTTTGGAGTCTCAAACTCTCTAGTGCCACCACTTGTCCAAAGTTTCACTCAACTTTATTGCTAA
>NW_015785460.1:0-1619 GCF_001515625.1 Sinocyclocheilus rhinocerous | reverse complement strand
GTAAAAAAAGTACTGACTCCAAACATTTAAATGATGAATATATTATTTTAATTTCAGTTTCAGTAGTTTAGTTTTTTCCCAGTTTTAGTAATTTTAGTACTTGAGTTTTTTAAATTTATTTTAGGTTATATATTTTCTCTTTTTTTAAATCTTTATTTTTATGAAAACTATTTTTAATACTTTAGTTTAAACATTTTAGTTTTAGGTAAAAAATAACAACAATGTAAAAATGTTTTCATGCCAAAAACAGTCAATTTAGTTTTTCATTTTCCACCCTCTCTTGGAATTTTAAACTTAAACGGACACTTTTTCAAATAAGTAACATTTGGTTGGTCATGTGATCTTAACATGTTGGCTTCTATAAGGCAACCTGCTCCATGTAAAAATGAAACCTGTCCTTTGTAAACACCCCAATATGTCTTACAATCATATTTGCATTTATGAATAAAGTATGACGTACATTGTACAACATAAACAACTTGCAAATCACTCAAGCATAAATGCATCAAGTATAATCAAACAGCTGTTACAATATATGAGCAGGCACACGTTTATAAATGACACCTGGAATACAGATGGTTGCTTTTTCTCTGAACAACTGTAGTCAGGACAGGAAGAAGTGATTTGATATTCATATTGGTGGTCTTTGTCTATAAGCCCCAATTACATTTAATGTCTTCCAGGGAGAGGGAAAGAGGAAAGTTCGGTGACGGAGAGTAGCCTATTTCCAGCTAGATGCAAACAAGTTCTGCAATTAAAATGCAAATACGCTTGTTGACATCTACTCCAAGGATTTTGTTGAGAGTTGAGAGTGATTAGGTTTTACTTCGGGGTCTCTTTAATCGACTTTGTGTGTATGTGATGATCTGAGTTGTGATGTCGAGTTCATTCTGCGAGGAGTAATGAGCACATTTCAAATCCTAGATGATACGATGTGATTACAGGTGTGTTATCAGAGGAAAGTACCATCACACTTTGATGATATGAATAAAATAAGACTTGATCATCTAGATGTGTGAGACACCGTCAGGGTGCAGGTTATGAAGCATACGAGCACTGACTTTAACAAGCTCATTTTCAATGCCTCTCACCTAAACTGATTTCTCCTGCTTTTGGTGGAAACTCTACAGATTCTGTTTCTCACTGCCCAGAGTTTTGTTCAAAATTACTGAAATAACTTCTCTGGAAAAGAACTTTCTAGAGCATGCAAACTACTGCTGGTTTGTAATAAGTACATTTTTTCTATTATGAAAATCTCACTACTGTTCAAGGTGAATTTGTTGCTGCATTTACTGTGCAGTTTCAATTTTCAAATTATGTTCTCCTTTCTCTCACATAAAGCTTTTATTGGCCTGCTGGCAGTCATAAAACAACCTACATTGTGCTGAAATAAAGACTAGTCATTCCCAAAATTAATCAAAATAAATACACACACACACACACACACACACACTTCTGTTCAAAAGTTTGGGGTCAGTAAGATTTTACACCTTTAAATGAAGACTTTTTAAAAAATACTATAAGAACAGTAGTATTACTTAATATAACTGTTATTAATATATAACTGTTACTAATATATATTTTTTAAATGTAATTTATTCCTGTGATGGCAAAGCTGA
>NW_015785459.1:0-1642 GCF_001515625.1 Sinocyclocheilus rhinocerous | reverse complement strand
CTTTTACCCTGTACCAACAAAATGTCACCTTCAAAACTAATTTTGAACATCCCGCTGGTGCCGTTTTCCAATTCTTCAGAGGATTCAATCACTTTATCCAAGATTAAACTTTAAAATGTATGGAAACTCATGTTAGCTTTGACAGTTAGGATAGATTTACACTGACAAAAATATGTTTTTCTATCAACACACTGTATTAACTGTCTATAAAATCATGCATGGTACAATTACAATCACAGCCAGTACATATTAGAAGTTTAATTTACAGCTATGAGGAGCAGGATGCTGGACCAATTAGAATTCATGGCTACCCAACATGACACCACTGAAATAGAAACCAAGCAGTCAATAAAATGTTCTGTTGCTCGTAACTTTATTGCACCATGACTGGTGAGGACACAGTGACTTTGCCACGGTTAAAGAGATAGTTCAGTCAAAAGGGAGAATTCTGTCATCATGCAGTATCAAACCTGTATGATTTTCTTTCTTTTGTGGAACACAAATAAAGATATGACGAACGTCCAAACAACACTGGAATCCATTGATTTCACAAACCATCACTGCTTTCGTTAAAAAAGTCCTGCAGTTAAAAAAGGAAAGAGCACAGTTATAAATTAGATACTGTGCATTTAAACTACACACTTTGTACTAATTGGTTCAGTCAAGTGTATGACATTTAGATGGCGGTTTGTCATGCAACATTGTAGACTTTGTTTTTGTTTATTAATTAAGTGCATCATCCAGGTATTTGAAGTGTTCTTTAAATTTTCAATACACTATTCTCACTGCTTGTACTACAAAACAGCTTAGAATAGTACCCAAATTGAGACGTGCCTAATGTTGTTGGATCACATGCTAACACTGACTGTGCAAAATTATACAGATTCATGTATTACTTTAATGTCATGACAACATATCACTGGTAAACCTGGTAGCTTTTAGAAAGGATATCCTAAAGTGACTATTTACCTTGCAAAAACTCAATTACAGGAATTGTTGGTAATGCATAACCAGAAGTTGATCTGTAGTAGGAGTCCCATCACAAAAAAAAAGGTTAGGCCACACAGCTCAAATAATAAAACCATTCATACTGAACAATGCAAGTACTTTGACTCCTTCCTCACCACTGATAACATTTTCCAGCAATCTACTGTATGTTTTCATTGTTTTACAGTAGGGGGCACTATTACGCATCTACTGAGTTAGTACCGCATCACCAGATTCAAAATGTGTGTCTTGATTGCTTACACGATACGAGCGAAATAAACATGTGAGACCCCCGAACCCAGAACTTTGTAGCCTCCATCACTTCCATCCAAACCACATGCCATGTCGCCATGGTTTCAGTTCGGTTTTTCGGTTCGGTTTTCACACAGGCACAGTGAAGGAAAAAACACAGAATTTAGGTCAGTCGGTTCGTAGCTCTGCTTCAACTGTGGGGCGACCAACGAGGGGCGACCAAAATGCAGCATGTCAGAAATTCATATAATTATCGGCCGGGAGAGGCTAATCACCCCTTCTTACCCCTTGTACACTACATGTCAAAAGATGCACGACAAAGCTGAAATTCGTAAAAAAGTGTTACGACTCAGAAATCAACTAACGACCATAGTTAGCTAATGATGCTTTTGGGAAACGCACC
>NW_015785458.1:0-1548 GCF_001515625.1 Sinocyclocheilus rhinocerous | reverse complement strand
AGGTTAATGATACTCCTGAAGTCAGGGTGGAAACCAGTGTCACCATCCACACACACACACACACACACACACACACACACACACATCCACCGAGGGGCACAGGAAACCAACAGACTCATAAAGAGAATAATTAGAAACACACAAATATACACACTGTGATACTCTGTGTGTGACGTGGTGTTCTCTATCACCGCTGATAAAATAAAAAATTCCAGGACGTTCTTGCAGTCTGCGGTCAGCATGTGTCGTGGATTCGGCCGCCAGTGTGGGTTGACACGGACCAGGATGTTCCGTCACACCCGTGGGGGTTGCCGTAGGAACTCCTTTTTCCCGAGGGAACGCTGCCAGGCTTGTGGCGTCAATGTAGGTATTTTGGGAAGGTTGAGGATACGGGGAGAGATAAACAGAGGACGCGAGATAGCGACGGAACCAACAGTTTGGAACAGAAGCAGCAGATACTGATTCAGAAGCCTCACACACCACTTCAAATACCTTCTCACACACACGCCCTCACAGCTATGCAGATGATGCTGAGTAAATCACTCTTGTGTGTGGACTAAACTCTGTGATCGAGGACGAACTGAAATGTAGAAAGGGTGTGAGAGAAACAGTCCACACTCTGAAGTGGTTTGGAAATGGTAAACGGCCCATTGAAGGAACTTGAAGAGATCTTTTCCCACGTTTGAGGGCAACAGGTTCACTGTCGTTCTCAAGCACATCCACATCACGACCATCGCCGTCCTCCAGAGTCGGACTTTTGACTTCTGACTGAAAGTCTGGTCAACTTTGCAGCTTAGTTTGGTCAAGAAATGCCCACTTGAACAGGAAGCAATCATCTGAGCGATGTTTGAAAGGCCAAAGTTTTTTGGCCAATAAATTGTTAAATTAAGTAGTAACTTATCTCCGCTAATCATTGTGCTCAACTTACTCATGTCTCGACCTGGACTTGGACCCCAATTTAGCTGGTCTCGACTACAACTCTGGTAGATGTTACCAGAAATGTTACCATGGTCAAGAGACCTTCTGAAAGTCTTTAGAAAATCATTAAGTAAAACAACTGAGGAGGACAGAATTAGAAATAAACCAAAAAAGTGAAATGAAGAGAAATTGAAAGAGAAGAGGGATGTAGGATTGTGTGCAAAGAATATTTCATATTTCAGCCTATAGCATGATTTCTCTTAAGCAACACTGGCAGATGTTACCATGGTCAAGAGATTTACTAAAAGTCTTTAGCTGGGCTTTATGATTCTTCATGCTAGAAAGAATACTAAAGAGAAAAAAAATTGAGGAGGGCAGATGATAGAAAGTAGAAATAAACTGAAAAAAAGGAACAGAGGAGAAAACAAAAGAAGGATGTAGGTGTCAGACTGGTGTTCCTGTTTTGTTGTGTTTTCTGTCCCCATGTGCTCCCAGTGACCCATTTTCTCCCTTGTTTGATTACGTTCATTTGGTTCAGGTGTGTCTTGTTAATTACCCTCATTTAGTTCTGTATTTAAAGTGTTGTTCAACTCAATTCAAGTTTATTTGTATAGCGCTTTTCACGATACA
>NW_015785457.1:0-1642 GCF_001515625.1 Sinocyclocheilus rhinocerous | reverse complement strand
GGCAATATCCAAAATCCTTGGGGACATTTTTTGGTCCCTATGAGGAAACAAGCTTATAAATCATACATAATTAAGTTTTATTGATTGATTGATTTTTTTGTTTGTTTTGTTTTGTTTTGTTAAAATGCAGTTACTTTTAAGGGTTAGGGTAAGGGGATAGACAATACAGTTTGTATAGTATAAAAATCATCATGTCTTTGGGATGTCCCCCTAAACATGGAAACCCAACATGTGTGTTTTTGTTTGTTTGTGTATAAGCATATTGTCTTTTTGCTGTCTATTTGCATTTTCGAAGCATGCACACCATCACTGCTCATTCCTAATTGGAAAAGGTGAGGTGACACAGTGAGGCTGTTGACAGTATCAATCATGCACATGTGGTACACTGACTCGTGATTCATTGAATCCGGTATGAGTCAACAGCAGCATCTCCGAACACATGTGCACTGAGGTTATATAGTACAAAATCTTCAGACGGGCACATCTGACATGCTCCTTCCTCTTAATATCACCAACCTTGTGGAGTAACAACAAAAGTCCTGAAAATCAAACCTTCAGACATTTTGATAAATGTTATGACACATTTCAATGTCAAGAATCAGACACAATTCACTATTTCTAAGATCTTGAGAAATAACCAAAAGATATTTGAATTCTCCCAGGCTCAAAACTTTGCCCAAGAGATCAAAGGTTGCCATGTGTTTTACTCGCTATTTCACCCTTGATAAATACTCTCTAAAAGCATCAAACAGAAACAAAGATGAGGGTAGACTTTCAGTATCTGAGGTAGGCCTTTTTGAATCAAACCTTAGAAATTCTAAAAAATGTTAAGATATGTTAGCATATTTATTTTTTGCTTTTATGAATGCATGATTTAGAAACATACAATGTATGTTATTCCTGTTGGCAGAACGCATGATCATTTTTACATCAATAGACTATTTTTTTTTCCACACAAAATATCCATAAGCTACATATACTGTGTGCTCTTATTCCAATAGAAGGGGCTAAAGGAACACAACCACCCTCCAAAACTGCTGAATATGAGAATCATGTCTTTTAGCCTGAGTGCAGTGGTTGTTTTTGCTTACCCTCACACTATATTTGCATGTGATATTTACTCTCAAGCTGCACTAGTCTGCTCAGATCAGAAAATTATCATATTTACATGCATTTGATTTCTTCCTTTTCATATTTCACTTGCTATTGATTAATATTACCGTGTGAAAGAAAACCCCATCTATAAAGTTGTCTTACATGATAAATGGGGCCATGTTAGCATGAGAGATTGGAAATGCAAATGATTGATCTATTTAGTGTGTGGATATCTGGGTAGGGAAATACTATGTGTGCGTGTGAGGAATATCCATATCTTCCAAGACAGGAAATTCTGATCCCTCATGCGCCTTTGCCCAAGCAAGCATGTTACAACAGGGAATTAAATCTCAACACAAGCCACCTGGGGTGTGAAACAATATAGTACATGCCAGAGATAAACACGTCTCTTCTTTGAAATGGGAACGTTGGGTTTGAGGAGTTCAGAATTATTCATATTCGCCAGATTAAACAACAATCAAGCACTTAATGAAAGTATGTTGCAGTTTTAGAAAACCACATTGAGCAGTAAATGTGTTAAAAAAAA
>NW_015785456.1:0-1641 GCF_001515625.1 Sinocyclocheilus rhinocerous | reverse complement strand
CTGACTGGAACATGGGCCGCTACAACCTGTCTTCTGTCACCAGCCCAATGTCCAGCGATCAATGTCTGCCGAAAACCTGCAGCGGCAACACGAGCGCCATTGATCCTGCGGAGAGGAAGGGATGCCTCTCCCCCGGCACTCTCCCACCCCTCCCGTTCTCTTCACAGTTTGAAAGCTCCCAGCCGTGACCCGCTCCAGGCCGGTCCCAAGCCTGCACCTCTCTTCCATTAACCGGATCAAACGCTCTGAAGCTAGTAATCTGTGCTCTATTGATTGGGCCGAGTTTTGACCACTCCAGAGGTTTCAAATCATTTGTTTCCATCTGTCTCCCCTCTTTCATTCCATTCCCTTTCAATTAAGGCTCACTGTATCACTAAAATGTGTTCTAATTGCGCCAGCGTCTCCCTGCCAGGGAAATGAGACATTAGCCGCAAAAGTACGTATGTGAGTGGCAAACTTTCCCACTTCTCCTTGCATTATACTGCCTGTGTTTAGGAGACTGGTGATTCATTGTCAATGGCTTTGAAAAGATCTTAAATGTTTCGACGTACTCCTGAATGGCATTCATTCATTATTGTGTGTGAGTGTGTGTTTTGTTCCAGTGGATCAGGCGGCCAGATCCATCATCCATTTATTCACCATAAAGAAATCTAATTGAGATAGGGTCCAAATACATTAGTATTTTCTATGAACGTCTGTGGGCTCGTGTTCCCCTCCTTGCTGCGCTCCAGATGAAAACTCATAGTATAATAAATTTCTATGCAATTATAGCTCACTGGCAGAAAACTGTGTGGAATAGCTTTATCGAAACACACCCGCTCCTTTAATTATGACGCTATTGATTGCGGTGCGTAGGTAACCCGTCCCATATCGGTTTTGCTCTCTCCATTTCCCACCTCATGAGAAATAAAACACACTCATGCAGTGCTCTGAACGCTGAATGATGGCTTTATGGTATGAAATATGGCATGAAATAATGGTAAAACAATTTTGCGCTTTAATAATAATTATTCCCTTTTTGTTTGCTGGTTTTGATAGAAGGTCATATTGTTAGATTTATGTTAGATTTAGGGCTAGTGATAGAGGGCCAGTTACGCTGGCTTTAACTGAGTCTGATGGGCTAGTTAACAGATTTGGGGCCAGTTTTACTAACAGCTTGCACCTGTGCAAACTGTCTTTTGGCATAAACTAGTACTGTCAGGATTTACTAAAGACGCTCAGTGACGAATTAGCGCTGAAAGGCATGGACACAGTTATACTTGCACCTGACATTACTGAATATGCGTTTGTAAGAGTTTCCTATTCAGACGCAAAATTTATGGGAGGAGAGTATTAAAATGAATTTACTAACGTTTGTGCTTGTCAAATTACTGGTCAAATCATTTTGAGCTTGTAATGACTGCAATTGTTGTTGCTAGGAGGAGGCACCGCAGAGATCAGAGAGCGCATGGTAGAAGGATGAGGGTTTTTCCACACATATTAATTTATTTGGAATGCCTAAAAGAACACATTATCCAAACATATTGTTTGCCCAGCCATGTTATTTTTCATTTGCTTCAGGAAATAAAAGACGACTTGGAGCCCTCAACTAGGAGACATGCAATACCAGGTCTATCAAAACTTCTTGCAACCCTTCATTTT
>NW_015785455.1:0-1642 GCF_001515625.1 Sinocyclocheilus rhinocerous | reverse complement strand
CCAATGCCTGATGTTATATATTACTGTAATTGCAAATGAAAAAAAAATCCCCGAGGAGGGAGGAGGAGGAGGAGCAGGGGGGTCCAGAGAAAGAGTGGGAAATGAAGAAACGCTCAGCTAATGCAACAGGTTTAGTGATGACCTACTTTTAGCCCACAGACAACTCTTTAGCAGGAGGAAGAAAGTAAGAACTATTTACTCATCCTCATGTTGTTGACTTAATTTCTTCCATGTTGTTTCCATACAGCGAAAATGAATGCCTGTCAAACTCTAAAAAGCACCATAAAAGTATCTGAAATGAGTCCATACAGCTTCTGCACTGTATTACAGCTCGCAAAGCTTTTTATAATTGTTGGACTGAAACTTCTCATGCAGTTTCCGCCAAAATGTCAAAGCTAGCTAAATGTTTCTTCAAGAGCGCTGCAGTGATGACGCATTTTTGCAGGCCAACCATGTTAATGTCACCCTGGTTCCCTCGACTAAAACCCAGTAGGATGTTTCCATTGGCTTTTGGATTATTACATAAAATAAGCTCTGTGAGCAACAAAAGTTTATGATTCTAACATGTATTGATAATATGAACACAAATCATCACAACTTTTAAAGCCTAAATACAACTGCTAGAAGTTGAAAGCTAAATGTAGGTTATAAACAAACTACATAACAGTCGCATGACCATTAAGCTTTCGACAACTCTTTCAGAAACCATTCTCCCTGAAAGTTTGAGTTAGAACAGTTTGAAAGAACGTGATTATGAACACAACGAGGCTGTAAAAGTGGACTGATGATGAGTTTTCCTGTTCGGCATCATGTCGTTTAATGTCCACAACAACCTCCATAGTCCAATTTAGTCACTTGTTGGCAGTTCAAGACAAGGAATAGCTTAAAATAATTCACAAGAGGGCATTCCTGATGTCGTAGAATAAAACGTGAATATATCTTGAGCTTGTGTTTTTACACTTGTCTCACACAAAGCTACTGTACGGCTTCAGAAGAGGTGGGATACAACATTTAAGTCGAAATTACAGCAAGTCAAATAAATTATGACAAAATTGGAATTTTTGGGTACAATAGAGTTAGAATATTAAGCCACACCCACTTTTTCTGCTATAGGCCACACCTTCTGGTAGCCCTCAGGAAAAAAGCTCTACGTCTCTCTTGGATGTTTGTAAACAAGTAATGAGGGAATAGGACATTACTGTCTACATGCTGGACCTTCGCGAATTTAAGAACTGTTTTTTGAGCTTGTGATTGAGTTAAGAAGTCTAAAACGTCACAAAGGAGGAAAGGATCGCAGTCTGGTGTGCTGACATGAAGAAAGTATCCAATCAGCGGCTTCATTAGGGGAACCGGAGAGCTTCATCATCATTAAAGTCTCCTTCAGCGCTCATCTTGCCTTCTGGATGGGATAATTCACCATGTGATTTCACTTACGGTGGATTACGCCTCACATCCAACTGGAAAGAAGATCCAGCAGAGGTCTGCCTGAGCCCTCATTTCTCTCATCTCGTCTTCTCGCTCTTCTTTGTGGGAGCCGCGAGATGAAAAGAGACTCTCCTGTATATTTTGCCCTCGTTTTAAATTGCACCGTTTTCCAAACTGCAGATGTGGGCAGCTGACCGCAGCTACCCCCGGATCGGCC
>NW_015785454.1:0-1640 GCF_001515625.1 Sinocyclocheilus rhinocerous | reverse complement strand
TTTTTTTTTCAGGATTATTTAATTAATAGAAAGTTCAAAACAGCATTTATTGGAAATAGGAATCTTTTGTAACATTATGAATTGTTTTACTGTTACTTTTGATCAATTTAATGCATCCATTCTGAATAAAAAAGTTCATTTATTTCATTACCTCTTCATGGTCAGCACTGTGACAATGTCATGCAGCTCCTCTTTAGGTTCCAAGTCTCTAAGTACAATCTAGAAAAATAAGAGTGTCACATTTTAAGTTAATAACCTTTAGGTAAAAAAAATCAGCCGAATTGTTTTTAAGCCCAATACATGCCAAATATCTCATTTAATTATAGGTTTGCACTGAAATGTCCGCTAAAAAGGGGTGCCAACCTGTGCGATTGGTCGCTGTGCCTGGTACAGATCCAGACTCACTGACGACAGACTGCCAGGACCCTGCAGTGTGTGCTGGCGGCGGGCAGGGAGAGGTGTGCCAGAAGGAAACAAAACTGTGAAAACCTCCGCTCCGGAGTCATCCACTTCCTGAAAGGCCAAGACACAGTCTACTGATCAATCATGTGCTAAAATGCTAAAACTAAACACTATTGATTGTTTGAAGCTCCCCACCTTAGCAGTGATGTCGCTGGCACAGCAGTCCACAGTGATGGAATCTTCTCCAAGTGCCAGGCTGTCTTTTCCGACCAGGATGCCCGCCTGCATGGCAGCGCCGACCGGAATCACCTCATCCGGTGGGATGGAGTTCAGCAGCTCCACGTCTGGGAACAAATCCCTGATCATCTGTTGCAACTTCGGGATACGAGCTGATCCTCCACATAAAACCACCTTAGACAAGAAAAGCCTATTTTAATCTCTATTTAAGGTTTTGGGATTCCATTCTCGCTATGATTAGATGTAAAACACTGAAATAATCCACTATTTAGCTAGTGAACTATGCATTATGTAATTAAAAGGTTCAGTACTAATCACAAAATTATTATTTTTTTTGCATGAAATTTGAGATGCACATCTACAGCTCCCTCTAATGGTCACACATTTGTATTAAAAAGTTGTTTTACCTTGTTGATATCAGAAGTGGACAGGTTTACTTGCTCAAGAAGACCTTTAATTGGCTGAATGCTCTTATTAAAGAGGCTGGAGCATATTAGCTCGAAACGGGCTCTAGGACAGAAGCATATATAGCATACTGATAAGCAACAGGTACGATTTTCGTTATAATACAAATTTTGAACATTATCTCACCTTGAGACATGGCACTCAAAATCCATGCCATCGTAGAGCGAGTCCACAAAGCAGTTTGCACTGCCCAGGGTGGAGAGAGTGTGCTTGGCCACATCAGCACTATTCATGAGCTTTAACATTGCCCTGGGGTTACCAGTCACATCCTGTTTAAAAGTCCTGGAGACACACACATGAAAAACACACAATAAGACTAAAACAGTAATGACATCCATGTAGGGTGGACGCCGGTATTAACAAAATCTTGGAGTCAGTAAGGTTATTATTTGTTTGAAAGAAGTGACACTAAAAAGACATTTATAATGTTGCAAAAAAAAAAAAAAATTATATACACACACTACCGCTCAAAAGTTTGGGATCAGTAAGATTTGTAATGCTTTTTAAAGAAGTCTCTTCTGCTCATCAAGGCTGCA
>NW_015785453.1:0-1639 GCF_001515625.1 Sinocyclocheilus rhinocerous | reverse complement strand
TTCAGTGTCACATGATTCTTCAGAAATCATTCAAATATGCTGATTGGTTCTCTAGTAACATTTACTATTATTATCAATGTTGAAACAGTTGTGCGGTTTAATAATTTTGTGGGAACAGTGGTACATTTTTTCAAGATTCTTTTGGTGAATAGAAAGCTCAACAGCATGTTTTGTAACATTATAAAAGTATTTACTGTAACTTCTGACCAAATGAATGCATCCTTGCTGATCTAATTTCTTAAAAAAAAAAAAAAAGCATACTGACCCCAAACCTTTGAACACTAGTGTACATGTAGAGGCAGTACTAATCTGGTAACTACAAACTAAAATTAAAAAGTTTTATTAGACTGTGTTATTACTTATATGTGTTAATGTTATGTTTTCCAGTAAGGCAGTATTGATATTTTGACTTTATTAGGTTCTGATGCTGATAGATGCAAGTTTTGGCTTTGAAATGGAGACCTTTGAGTTCCTGAACATTTGCCAAGTTCATGGCTTCCCTCGGGTCATGGGGGTCCTCACACATCTGGACACTTTTAAGAACAACAAGACACTCAGCAAAACAAAGAAACGCCTCAAACACCGCTTCTGGACTGAAGTTTACCAGGTATGTAAACAGCCTGATATATAACTGACATATCTTTAAACTGGACTGTCTAGTGTCTGAACAAAAAAGTCTTGCAGGGTGCCAAGCTCTTTTACCTGTCTGGAATGGTGTACGGAGAGTACCAGACACAGGAAGTTAAAAATCTTGGACGGTTCATCTCAGTCATGAAGTTCAGACCTCTTGTTTGGAGGACTTCTCACCCTTATGTGGTGGCTGACCGGTGAGTGTACTTAAGTCTTTCTATTATTTATGATCTTTCTAAGTTTATGTTGCCTTTTATAACTGGCAGTTATTTGATTGTTTTTTTCCTGGACAGTATGGAAGATCTTACTGATCCTGAGGCTATTAGGTTAAATCCCAAATGTGACCGAACCGTCTCTATGTACGGCTACCTACGTGGGACATTCTTGAAGAATAAATGCCAGGTCCACATTCCTGGTAAGATATAATTTATGTTTGCAAAATTCTTCATAGATATTGAGTTATTTTTTTTTTATTTTTTTTTTTGTAATTGTAAATAGGTTTTGCTTCAGGAACCAGATTTTACATTGTACATGTGGCAACCCAATATTTTCTGTTTTACAAAACTGAATTTGGTCAATTTTAATTATTCTTGTCAGCTAATAATTTGCTGCACAATACACACTGTGGTAAGCGCAAAACATATTTGCTGCAAGAGTACCTGAATTTGATGTAATCTGTGTTGGTTTTTTTCGTTTACGTTTTGTTCATGATTTTTAAGGATGAGGGCAAGTCACACAACATGTCCATGTTGGCATCTGGTATTGACAGATGCATTTGCACCAAAAATCAATTGATTGAACACTCAGCCTTTCATGTCAGCAACAACATATTGACTA
Source organism: Sinocyclocheilus rhinocerous (assembly GCF_001515625.1). Classification (NCBI taxonomy): domain Eukaryota; kingdom Metazoa; phylum Chordata; class Actinopteri; order Cypriniformes; family Cyprinidae; genus Sinocyclocheilus; species Sinocyclocheilus rhinocerous. The sequence goes on along the minus strand of NW_015785453.1, from coordinate 172 downwards.
TGAAAACCTTTTTTTTTGTTACAATAGATTTCTATTTCAAATACTGTTATTTTGAACATTCTATTACTTAAAAAATCCTGGGGGAAAAAATCACAATTTCCACAAAAGTATTAGGCAGCACAACTGTTTTTAACATTGATAATAATAAGAAATGTCTCTTGAGCACCAAATC
>NW_015785452.1:0-1641 GCF_001515625.1 Sinocyclocheilus rhinocerous | reverse complement strand
CAGATCCTGCACCTGTGTGTCCTGATTCTCCACTGCAGAAAGGTCAGTCAAAACTTGTTTTCCTCATAGTTTTACAATGTCACAGGATCTTGTATTTTTGTCTTTTACAATGGCCCCAAAATGTATTTGGACACTTTTCAGGTCACATATCGAAGGGCACGTCCCTTTTATACAAGGATGGTTTAAATGTCCAAAAATGACACTTTTGCACTATTAATTAGTGGATTGATTTGTAGTTCATCTCTGAGTTTCCTACTTGGATTTTCATCTGTTTTTTTGAATGAGGTTAAGGAGTGGCAGTCAAAGCCAGACTTTCCCATTGACTGTATATTATTTTTGGCCCGTGGACGTGTCTTGAGCGGGCTGAACATTTTGTTAGGTCACACATGTAGCTTGTTAGACAACAGCTGTTGGATTTGTTTGCTTAGCTTGTCTTTATTGGCTATTGGCTGAAAACACATTCCAAGGTGAAACAATAAATATACATTGAAACTTTGCATTATGTATTGTATATTGAAATAATATGCTCTTAAATGATCAATGTCACTTTAAGCGCTCACTCTGATTTCCTCTTTTCAGCAGTGAAACGCTCCACAGCCAAAGGTGAAATTACCAACAAAAACAACCTCTGGATGAAGAAAATCCGATCCAGTAAGTATCATTCAGTCTCCCACGAATAAAACCAACAATATGGAAACCTTCAAAGACACGGCAGAAGTGTTTTTCCTTCCCATTGAGCCTGTGTTGTCAGCTACGATCTTAATTCTAGGTTGAGTTTCTATGCAGGCCGGAGTTGTTTAACTGCTCAAGGTTGATAAAGAGCTCAAAATAATGAGTCTCTCTGTGTCTCAACTGAACATGCTGAATGATTCAGCCTTGCTTATTGGAGTGTCTGTGATGTTAGTTGCCACACATAACTAATCTGAATTAATTTGTTAATCCTGACTGGATTCATATCAAGCGTCATACTGTACACGATCTATTTACAAAAGCTAATGCAGATTTTGGTCACCTGAGCACATGTGCTTTATTATTAGAGCTCAGTTTCCTGGTATTTTGCAGTGAAAGCAAAACTCTAAAGCAACTTTTCCAAAGGCTATGCATTATATACATTAGAATTCAAAGGCAGACTACTGTGTCTTTTGTTGGGTGCTGGTCATATCCTCCCTCTTCACCAGAGGGCGCTGCTGGTCTGTTTCACAGCTATTGTTTGAGATCATACAAAAGCGATTAGTACAGGCAAACATTTCAGTTTTTTTCAGCAAAATTTAATTGTTTTGCCTACAGTTAATTCCAGATCCTTATTGTAGTTATTAGCACAATTTAGCCATCGTTCACCATGTCAGACTCCTTGCAATTATAACTTGGCCAATATTATATTATAATTCCAAGTGAAACTAACCAGAGTGAATACTGAATTTCACTATTTTAGTTTCTAAATTGAAAAGGTTATTGATGTATTATTATTTGTTCAATCATATAATTATTATTCATGTGTTTATTTTCTATTTTTATTTTATTTTTATTTTATTTTTTTATTCATTAGATCTGTGATCACTTATCAAAGCCCTTTGTGGCATCATTTCCTCACTCAGCTCTGCCCCTCGTCCTGATTAAGAAATTTCACCGTGGAAAACCAGA
>NW_015785451.1:0-1640 GCF_001515625.1 Sinocyclocheilus rhinocerous | reverse complement strand
AACCACTTTGCCTTTAATTAGGCTACTAATCAGAAAAATCGATTCGATCGAGTAGAAATGACAGGTCAAAGTAAGTGAACGGAAACAAGGATGTTCTAATGTAAACATTTTTATAGCGCGAATGCTGACGAGTTGATTGTCATTTGAACAATGTGAATCGCTTCTAAAATTTCACAAAAACAATGTTTATTACTTACTTTGGATGTATCTTTTCTCTTGTAATTCAGCGGCTGTTAAACTCTTTTCTGAAATCCTCTGTTTGGCTTCCCTGTGGATCTTGTTTGGTAGCACGCCTCAGTGAGGGTGGAGTTCAGTATCCAGACTAGAGGACAGCTTTGCCATAAACCTCTTACTTTAAGATAGCAAGCTAATTAAATACATATTTGTATGTAAAATGCTCTCTCAAAATCATCATACAAATCATCATGCCTTTCTGTGTATTGTCTTAAATGTCCAGTGTAGGGAACAGAGGACTGTTCTGTTTATGAAGTTACAGTGTTAAGTCTAAAATGACTGTAATATGACTCCATAAAAGTTTTTTTTAGTATAATGTTAATATTATGGTACTGCATTGTCTTTTATGCAACAAATAGTAAACCCTTGCCTGTGAAGCCTAGTAACATTTTCCATCTTATTGTACAATAAATAAGACTCCCTTTGTTTGGACAGCTCTGTCAAGTATACACTGCGTGTTAGTGGTTTGTGGTGTTGCCAACGTCTGCAGGCGGCTTCTCCATGTTCAAACTTGTCCATGAAAGTCTGCGCTCCATAGTCACGTAAAGGACCACACCTCATCCTAAACAACAGCTTTAGAAATGTTTTTGTTGCTTAGAAACTTGTTGTGGGTCTCTGGAGGCATACTGTAGCCTAAATATTTTTTATTGGCACCTTTTTAGTGTTGTGCCAAGAATCCGGTACCAATTATTTTGTGTAATTAAAGTTAATGTGTTCCAAGTAACTCATAGATTAGGTCTGGGATGCAGGAAATCCTTTTTGAAAAAGCTCTTTGGTGTGGATATGAATTTATGTCAGCTTGATTCTCCTTATGTGCAACAGTTTTAGCTAGTGGTGGGAATGTAATGGTTAAGGATTTGTGCTGGTAATACAAAAGACTGTCGGTTTGATTCCAAGTAAACCAGAAGTGGAGTTTTCCACAGGAAAAGTCTCTGTGGTTCTTTTTCATCAAAGCTTGAGAAATTCTTGTCGGTCACACATGTGAAGCCCTCTGACTCACTGCTAAAACCTCTGCAGGATGATGATTCATTCTCTGAATCAGGTATTAAAAGAGCTGTAGTTTTATAATTTGCTCTATAATTTTGTCATGAGGATCGCCAGTCTTACCCTCAGTGTTTTTAAAGTCTTACAGGAACTCATGCCTGCTTTGAGTTATTCAGGCCATGTGTTCTGTCTGAACTTGTTTGTTCAGCAAGAGGAAACATTATGAAACGTAGGAGAAACTCTGAACCAGATCGGGCAGGTCTGTTGTAACGTTTTTTTTAACTGGTTTACACTGGTTTATGTGGGGGAATGGTTAACTTCAATTGGATTTGCATACTGAATTTTAACTTTTGTGATAGATTTCTAACAACAAAAAATTAGTTAAACATGCACCAGGTTTGCTAAGTGCATATACAGTACAT
>NW_015785450.1:0-1639 GCF_001515625.1 Sinocyclocheilus rhinocerous | reverse complement strand
AGCACCATTACCTGAGTCTTGCTGCCCCATCCTTCTTCCAGAATGGAGCTCTCAACAGTCATCAGACTTCAAATATTTCAATAACTAGCCAATATAAGATCTTCTCTTTCCTACTGTCTCTAAAGCAGTGGTTCTTAACTGGTGGGAATGCAACTGGTTGCATTGTAATTGTGCATAGTTAGCAAGTTTATTTTTGTGTAATATATAGTTATGGTTCTGCATTGGATCACCAATCTGCGACAGTATTTCTAAACTAAAAAGTTTTCAAACCACAAAGGAACCAAAGCACTATAAACATCTAATGAAATGTTAATTTATTCTTTACTGAACAGTGATTTTTTTCCCCAGGATATCCACTGATTTTTTTTTAAAGCATTACATTTAAAAAGGCCTGTTAACTGCTTTCACTGAATTCAATGTTTGCAGAGCACGAGTGGCCACTTATCACCTCCACACTGTCAAGGGCCAGACATTCCTTATACAGTAAGTGCTCATCTTTTATTTTTATTCAGGTTTTGAACTGAGCCAAACTTGTACCTGTTCAAATCAAATGATTTTATTGACTCCATATTCTCTCTCTATTTTTCCCCTTTTCTCTAAAATGTCTAGTTGCTAGTGGAACCCCATTGCTCACTTAAAAGCCAGACTGAAAACCATGTTTGGATCGAGGTCACATAAATCAGGAGCGCCTGGCTTACAGCCCAGGTGAGTTTTCTACAAGAAACATTTGATTCAAGACAGTAGACCAAGCCTGTCACCCTGCAATGCGCTGAACAAGAGCAGTCTAAACAATCTGCCAAGAAGCTACACCACAGATTGCATCTCTCTGGGGATTAAGTCCAAAACCATAACTGCCATTTACTCCTTCCAATGCAAATGAATTCTCATCACTTTAGAAGAAGCCCTCAATCATTCTGAGCTATAGTCTAGCAATGGCTTATGGAATAATCATATATCACCTCACTATAATGTGCAGAGTAAGATGATATTGGGAAGAATGTCTCTTCCAGCAAAGTCAGCATGTCTCGAAACCATATCATTAAAGGATCTCACCTGCTTGCCCAAGTTTGAAGATACACAATTAAAGGTTTGTTCCCCAATAAACCAGAGTTCAGAACTGAACCGAGAATGCATTTTAAATTATGATCCGATTAATGAATTTGATTTGAACTTGAATTGCAGTAGAAAACAGGATGCAGATTTGCAATTCAAATGTAAATATGGAAGTAGAATAACATTTGTTTTCATATTATATAAAAGTAATTGTTTAACTTCAAGTCTTTTTGACCTTTAACTTCGAATAAGGCTTTTTCAAGAGTTTTTGAAGTATGAAGGTACAGCAGATGACTAGAACAAGAACAGTAGAACAATATGATTAAACAATAAATAGCACAATAAAACAATATAATGACAGACAAAACAGATAGAATTACCGATAGAACGATTGACAGAATGATGTAATGATAGAATGATAGACATAAAAATAGAGGGTGTTACACTTTATTGTAAAGTGTCCTTGTTACAATGTAATTATACATGAATTATACATTTAATAACATGTTATTATACATTAACTTCATGTACTTACAATATGGGTAGGGTTAGGATTAGGGTTTGGCTTAGGGTTACTTGCATGTAA
>NW_015785449.1:0-1636 GCF_001515625.1 Sinocyclocheilus rhinocerous | reverse complement strand
GATAAACATCACATTTTCATTTTTGGGTGAACTATCCCTTTAACCCTGATGTTAGTCTAAAATGCTAGTTGATGCTAATCGCATTAGACTAAAACTTTGCGCACACAGGGTATAGCAACTTCCCCCACAATTTTTGTATGTTTTTGGTATTTTTGTCCCCACCTTGTTACATGGTCCAAAATGACTGGCCTACAAAAAAATTGCTTACAAATTATGCTATATTATTACCAAATATTGGTTTCAATATTTTGATCAACTTGTTTTGTTTTGATTTGCACATTTTGTATTTCTTTTTGGAACTGATTGATTGTGGGCCTCACTGATCTGAGCTCGTGCACCTCAGTTTTTAAGTAAACATTGGCAAAATTATCCACAAATAATGCTTTTTCACTCAAAAACCGTGGTGCGTGAGCTCAAATCAGTGAGGCCTATGATCAATCAGATGCAAAAAGAAATACAAAACCTGTGCTAATTGAAAGAAAACGAGATTAAATCTAAGATGTGGTGATAATATAGCATAATGAAAGTTTTACAAGCAATTCCGCTCATTTTTGACCAGCAACACCAAATTAGGTAAAGGATTTTCAAGGGTTAAATAACGATGATAACTGTGCAGTTCACATACTCTAAAAACTGTAAATTGTTCAGCAAGAACAACAAAATAATAAAACATTCTAAAATTAGACGAGCCGTCTGATATTTTGCCCTAGGCGTATTTTTTTTTAGCATTGTAAATATAGCCTGTAATTAAAATGTACCCACTGGATGAAAACAACAGCAGTCTTGCTTCTTATTCAGCCTGGCTGTGAGTTGTAAACATTAATTTCAGGGTGTTGTTCGGGGTGAGAGGGAAGGGTTGGGATCTTGTGTTTACCGTGGTGTTCTGAGTTTTATTTATTTCGGTTTCTGTACAATCTGCTGAGTTCTTTTTCATTCTTGCATTTTCCTTTTACTCACCATTAGACTCGGCTGGCAGAAAAAAATATGACTCTGTGAACGCAATTAAGCTCACTTCCTGTGTCAGACACCCACGCCGCCACATTAACACCTACTGTCAGTGCGTGCATGTACCCCAGCACCGCTAATACTGCACTGTTAGCGACTTCTCCAACACGCGCTCTCAGCTGTTATGGCAGTCGTGGCAGACAACGTGAAATATTTTGTTTTAAAGTCAACATCATGACATTGAAATTAACCCAATTAATTTCCTAATACGTGTTTCTGGTGCATGTCATTCCACATTAAACAGGTTTGGCTTTGTAATGTTTAATCAGAACGTAATAATATACATATAAGAATATGACTTTCCATTTCAGCTGATGTCACACAGCTTTCTTATTGTTTTCAACCTCTTTCCTTTAGCCACGTGAATCTATTCGGGTATTCACATAGTATATTTTATTCTATTTCTCCATAGTTATTAAAAAAAAAATCTATTCAATTAAGGGTTTTGTGTTATAGATTGAACCTGGGATGAAAAAGTATATGATTGATGTTGTTCTCTTACAAATTTTGAGTAGTGAATTTGGCAATTAATCCTTAAAAACAAAAAATGTAATAGATATATACTTTATATATGTATAGCATTTATACATTTGTTTATTATTATTTTTCTTTTTTTTATTTTACTTTATTT
>NW_015785448.1:0-1640 GCF_001515625.1 Sinocyclocheilus rhinocerous | reverse complement strand
TTTAACAGAAAGGCTAATTGATCATTCATTTAAAAACCTCATTGTTTTTGTCTGAGGTTTAATTATGTAGAGTTATTTAAAAATATATATTTATTCAGTGTAGTTAGCTGCTTCTTTTTAGTAGCTTGAAGAGCAAATACTTTTTCAAAAGTGCAGCTTAACTGTAGTGTCACTTTAAATTATCAGTAACTTGTAGTTTAAAAAAAAAAACTACAGTTTCAAAATATTTGCTGTTTCCTGTTTTCTGTATTTGACTCAAACAAGTTCTTACAAGTTCTGTTGACAAAAGGAGAGAGAGAATGAGAGAGGTGAGGAATAAAGAGTGATTGCTAACTGAGACAGGAAATAATAAGAGACAAAGGAATAACAATATAAACAGGATGTGAAGTAATGAAATCAAGAGGAAGACAAAAAAAATCTATCTGATGGAGAAATTATGACAGAAGTGGAGAGAGGAGGAGGAGAAATTAGTTCCGTCCTGACTTGTTATTCAATATGCATAATTTGCATAAATAGCTACAGCACCAAACTCAACTTCATAATGTTTTCTCCCAATTTTCTATTGACTGATTTACACTGTGAATAATGCAGTTACAATTACGTAATATTTATCAGTGTCAAAGTCAGTAGTCTGATGGGTTTTTTTGTGGTTGCTACCTAAATTACATTTTTAGTTTTATCTTCAGGTCAAACTGGGTTTAGTTTTACCCCTTGTATTAGGTTAGGCACTTAGCTGCATATTAACTGGGTTCAACCTACTCATAATCCACTAGTTCAGCAGGTTCAATAGTAAAAATCCCTTTCATGTTAAATCATAGACACTCTGTTGCGAGCTCAGGGAAAGGGAAGGCTCATAGGGTCAGCGTTTATCTGGAGCTAGTGTTTAGTAATTCATTGAGAGGTTGATGATAAGGGGGAGGAACACATTGATTAAGCATTGATTTAATGTTGATTTACAGTTTGTATTGGAGTGGCAGCATTATTAGCCTACTCAGCTTGACTTTGTGCTGTTTTCCTCTTTTTCCTCTTTCTGCATTGATTAGTGCTTGTGTTGGTGTGTGTAAGGTAACTGTAAAACAGGGAACTGCACGTTAAGAGCAAGCATCGCTATAATGAAAGGAATCGGTTTGCACTTTCAGATAAGAAGACCGTGTATCTGGCAGATGAAACCAGTTTAAACTTGGCATTAACAGCTAGTGAATGTTAAACACTGAAGGAAAAAAACACATATCATCTGAGATAAGCACACTTAAAAAAATGCACCACTCACTTTTCAGCTACTGATGAGATATTTCAGACTAGATGAACAGATATATGGAATTTTAATTAACATAACATACTGCTCAATTTTCAGCTACTCTTGGGATATTTTAGACTGGATGGACGGATGGACAGAATGGATGGGTCGAAATTTGAATTGAAATGTAAATTAGTTTCACATTGTCATGGAAACATTTTTTTTGCACTTTTACTGTGCATTAAACTGAGATTAAAACATTCAAAATGCATTGCTTAGTTTTTAGCTAGAGAAGACACTGAATGGATGAATGGATTAGTCTGAATAAATGGATGGGAAGGACAGACAGACGGATGAATGGACTGATAGACGGACAGCCATTTCAATAGGTTCATATGATATT
>NW_015785447.1:0-1632 GCF_001515625.1 Sinocyclocheilus rhinocerous | reverse complement strand
TGTGTGTGTGTGTGTGTGTGTGTGTTCAGTTGAGTGCAACAAAATTACAAAATCAGGGGAATTATTGTATGTGCGTTTTTAATTAACCAAACGTGGTTGTGATGTCCACTGCAGAATCCTATGTGGTCACACTGTCATATATGCTCCTGTTTTTACACAGTTGTCTCAAGCTTTTATTAATAATTGTTCTTCAAAGTGTAAAGAGAAAAGCGTGCAACCATGCCCACTGTGGTTCTTATGGACTCGTCGCTGTCCATGACACGACCCGTGTCAGTGGAGGGCAGTGAAGAGTTTCAAAGAAAGAACCTGGCAGTTCATGGACTGACCATGCTATTTGAACACATGGCCACAAACTACAGACTGGAGTTCACTTCACTTGTCGCCTTCTCCTCCCTCTGGGAGCTTATGGTACCCTTCAGCAGAGACTACAATACTCTGCAGGTAAAAACAGACCGGTTGTCATTCTGTCTAAATAAATTTTAAGTTGTCTGAGGTCATATTGTTATCTCTCATTCAATGTTTTGCAGGAAGCTTTGAATAACCTCGAAGACTTTGATAAAACCTGCCTAGAGGCTGCATTGCAAGGTGTTAGTAATGTAGTACAGCAGGAATGGGGAACCTCTTGCCCGTGTCAGGTAAAAATAAAAATCGAATTATTGAAAATACATTGTATTATGGAATATACAATGTGCATAAACATTGAAATAACCAGATATAAATGAACAGTACATTTTCAAAATAGCTAGCAATGTGCTGTTTGATCTGTTCAGTAAATGATAATGAATGATGTTTTATACTGGTTACCGCTTTAACAGTGTCTAAATAATACACCTTGATTTTTTTTATGTACAGTTGAGGTAATTGTCCCATTGTATTTTCGACAGATAATTATATATATAATGCTAAATGTGTTGATTTGACTGCATTGACGTTGTTTATCAGTGTTTATGTTGTTCTTATGGTGGCCTGTAGGTTGTACTGGTTACTGACGGTGCACTGGGCATTGGTCGTGGATCTTTGCGTCATTCCCTGCAAACAGTGAAACAACGAGTGGAGGACAAGAAATTCCCACTGCCTTTCCCATTCCCTTCCAAACTCTATGTCATGTGTATTGCAAATGCAGAGGAGGTACTTTAGTCTGGTTTCACTGTCTTTACCAATGTTATTTTAGTATGATTGAGATACTATTTTATTTTTATCATTATTTTGAATGAGTTTTCATTTTTATATTTTTCGTTTTTATTTTAACGTTTTAGTGATTTTGTTGTATTTTTTATTTTTTTTTGTCTTTGTCTATGTATTAATTTTTATTTCAGGTTTAGTTATTTTAGTACACATGAAATTTTGCTTTGCTGACTAACTTAAATTATTTTAAGTAAAAAAAAATGTTTTTATTATTTTATTCTATTTTATTTGTTTGTTTGTTTTAGTTTTAGTTACCTGTAATAATCATGGTCCTTAACTTGGGTTTTCCATTACAATGAACATACTAAAGTTACACATGCATCTTACAATATAATGAAAACAAATTTAATTTCATAATTTTTCCTTTCATTTTATGTTTTTTCCTTTATTTAATCTATGTTGTTTTGATGTCCCCTGAAGCTCCAAGCTACGGATAGCATGGATAAC
>NW_015785446.1:0-1639 GCF_001515625.1 Sinocyclocheilus rhinocerous | reverse complement strand
ATACAGTTGTCGAGAATGCAAATCCACTGTTTGAGCGAGGCTCTACTACAACATACACAAGTTTCAGGAAAGAATGGCATGTGAAACATTGGTCTGTCAGAGGTATGAACACTAAATGTTACAGCTGTTGGTTTTTAATTGTGTAGAAACATGAGATTTGATGTTTGCATTCTTGCTGAGCATAAAAATAGGTTGAATGTTAACTGATCTGTACTTTTTATTGGTTTATTCCTTCTCTGTTATGTGAAGAAACATCTTGAAATTTTAGTGCGTGTGTGTTTCAGAAACAGATATGTTCTATTTGGCCATTAGTATGGTGGGAACAGACTTCTCCATGATTGCTCAGCTGTTGACTCACCGTAGCAGAGCAGAAATTAAGGTACAAGCCTGAGGATAAATGTATTCATTTAAATTTGATCACATTAGGTCTTAGAATTTATCTGTTTGTGTGCTTTTGTCTTTCCCTGTTTTATAGAATAAATTTAGGAAGGAGGAGAGAGCGAATTCATGGCGAGTGGATAAAGCATTCAGTGAGTTTTTTTTTATTAGTATTTTTTATTTTGCTTTCTATCCGTCTGACTGTCTATTGTATTGTTAAAAATCTACTGTACAGTCCTTGCTCTGACATTTTGACTATTTAGGAAATAAGCGACCATATGACAGCGAGCGTTTCAGTTTCCTGCTGAAAAGGGTCTTGGCTAAAGACAAACAAAAAGGCAAATCCATAAAACTGGTTGTGAAATCCAGTAAAGCAAAGAAAAGCAAAGGTAATGTGCTCAAGAGTGGCAGTCTCAGATCTCAGAACCCACTGTACTAAACTGTCCTACTGTATTGTTTGTGTCATTGTTTTTTTGTTTTTTACTCTAAACCCTTCTCTTCATTCACCCAGGTGGTAAAAAATCCAAACAGCTTGAGGACAAAGCCTCCGTTAATGATGATGAAGATGATGAATTGTGCAGTGTGGACAGTGTCTGCTTCGATTTAGAAAAGGAGAATGAGGACAGCAGTAATATGAATGAAGCGGATGTGCCGTCAAGTACAAGCAAGAAGCGTAAACGCACAAAAGACACTGAGCCAAAAGTGTTGTCATGTGAGAAAGCGTGCAAGCAAAGGAAGAAAAATAAGACACCGAAAAAAGGTTTCACACTATGTGTTTGGCTAAATGTTATACATGATTACTCATAATTGCAATTCAGATTTGTCCATTCTCACTGTCGTTTGTAGAGCATGGTACAAAACTCACACAGTGTCTGAACATAATAGTTTCCTGTATTAATAAGCAACTGAATAACAGTTAGATCTGCTTCTCATTTCAGGCAAATGCTTAATGGAAGCTGAAAATAGTGACCTTGTGTGTGTGGACAATGACTCTGTAAACGCAGACAATGAAGATCAGTCATGTATGTCAGTATCAAAAAAGAAATGCAAACAATCAAAAAAGAGTGACCAGGAGGGGAAAGAAGTGGAAAAACAGAAGCACAAAAAGACACATAAAGGTTTCTGTTGATACTTTGACATTACTGAGGTCACCCTAAAGACCCTCTGACATCAAAATGAGAGTTTTGTGGCTTTTAGTCAATGTGTGTTTGCTAGCTGGAATTCCATCTATATTATTGTACACTACTAAAAATTAACTTAG
>NW_015785445.1:0-1629 GCF_001515625.1 Sinocyclocheilus rhinocerous | reverse complement strand
AATGACAGAATTTTCATTTTTGGGTGAACTATCCCTTTAAGACTAACTGCTAAAATGATGGCTGGTTGACTTGAAACTGGAACTCTCCACAACCAAAGCCATACATTCATCAAAATTAGACCTACGACCTATGACATATATTCAGTATCTGGGATAAAGATTTGATGCTCATTTTGGTTCAATGAATTAATTCCAAAATAGATTAAAAATGCATACATACAGTGACTCTTTTATATATACATCTATGACAATCATGTTTTTAGTTTCTGAATTAAAAATTAATTTAGTTATTTTACTGGGAGCATAAAGTGAAAAAAAAAGAAAAAAAAGCCTCATTAAAAGAATGAAGTTATTGAAAAGTATTTGTAAAAATAATAATAATAATACTTTTTTGAAGATGCTGATTAAGATGTGTACAGTACATAAACAGGAAAATGTTACTTTCTTACTAGACAGTTACGTGTTACATCACATGAATTTTATTTTTTTTTTTATTGTATTGAAACTTTTTTCAAAAGTTGTTCAAACGATATGAAACTAATATGAATACAAAGATTAGATTTCTAATAACCTGCCACAAGTTTTAAAAATGATTTGTTAAAGATTTTTCCTTAGTTTTCTTATAGATACTTCTACGTCACTGAACGTTCGGTCCTTTCTCTTACCGCTCTGATCCCCCTCCATCAGAGCACAGGCTGACTTGTGAATCACTTCGCTTTCCACATGTTAATGAATGTTTTCAACATAAAAATGTGCTGCTGGACACAACGTTGAGAAGTAAAATGCAATTTAAATAAAGTATATTGATTACCCCACAGCACGGACTATAAATAACAGAGACCATAAATAAGCGACGAGGACAGGTGAGATGGCTGATTTATGCCTGTACTCCCGTGAACAGCAGAATAAATCATTCACAGCTATGTTCTTATTGAGTTATGAAGCCTCTCCACACATAAAATAATTGCCGCCTCTATGTCATCCTCTTGTCTTGTGTATTCCCAAAGAATGGCTGAGTTGGTCGGTATGCACAGAGATGCATTTTGAATAGATCTAGTTTACTGCTGTTATTCCAGCCCTGTATTTCATACATTTAAAATCATTAAATGGCATAGAATATTTGTCAAGGACCATGCTGTTATCCATCACAATAACGTTTGCTTTCCACAAGCCTTTGCTGTAGACACTGCATAGAACTGAAGCATCCGGGTAACAAGTGTAGTTTCTAGATAGTTTTCCATCGGTATGCATATTAGAAAACACTTGTTCGCCATAATTAGCTGAAATTGAGAGGTGGATGAGCAAGTAGGAAGATGAGTGTGTGATTTTTAGAAAAAAAATATTTCAAAGCAAACACTTCAAAGCTGAAAAGTAGAACTAGACCAGCAGTATGTATGAGAGCTGCATCAAAAAGGATTCCAGTGTGCACTAGATGTGTGAACCGTAACCATGCATGAGTATAATCAATCGTTTCATGCTAAATGCAACTATTTTCTCAAGCATGCAACACAAGAAAATTAAAGGAATAGTTCACCTGAAAATAAACATTTGCTGACAATTTACTCACCCTTAGGCCATTCAAGGTGTAAAGGAGTTTGTTTCTTCATCAGAACAGATTTGGAGAAATGT
>NW_015785444.1:0-1556 GCF_001515625.1 Sinocyclocheilus rhinocerous | reverse complement strand
ATGGACCTCAGAGAAGAATGAAACTTATGATGTTCATTTACCTAACGTTTCTGCTGTAGTCATATCAGAAAATATATGTTGAAATATCCCGGCATGTTTCCAGGCTGACCGCCTCGTCCATGTCAAGTTTTTTTTCCGGGCTCAAGGGTTTTCAGAGCTTCAGTGACAAAGGTCTGGTCTCTGTACACTGGTAGCATGTTGAAACGAAAATTCAGCTCATCACGAACCAACTCTTTATTGAACAAACAGATTTCACCTTTTTTCCAGGGCATAGTTTTGTTAGGATTTTTTTTGCCAGAGCAAATATTATTAATTCAAACTTGTTACTTACCTGTGAGGAATCCTTGAGGAAAAAAGAATCCAGAAATTCAAAAAGACTTGGGCTGACCGCTTGTGATCCAACTCTGCTCAAACACACACACACACACACACTCACACACACACAACCAATAAGTACTTCACAATTTTCTCAATTCAAAATGAAAAGAAGAATAAAGGTCAATCAAAATACAACAAGCAGCAAAACAACAACTTTTCACCACCTGAGGGAGAAAGAAGTCAGCTCAAAGGTAAAGCCGACAGTCTCGGATCATTTCTAATTCAGATCATATGAAAGATTTAGTGACTAGAGGGTTGAAGGTTACTGTTGATGGACACAACTACCTACATGACTTTGACAAAGACCCTCTAATTATACTGCTGGGGAGAACATCAGGATATTTCCAAGCAGATAAATAAACACTTATATTAGTGTACTACAGTCTTTGTAGAGAAAAAGTTCACCTCATTTTCCCCCAAAAAGTTTTGTCTGAGAAACAACAAAATCTTGGCTTCTGGCTTAGCTCTCAAATCTCATTCACCCTCCAAACATTGAAACTCGCTGCTTCATAAGAAACAAGACAAGAATGTGAGTGAGGGTTGTTCGCTTGCATGTTCTTCTTCACCTCCTCATATTATGCTGGAAGACTTTTCTTTTTCATTTATGATGGTGGGCTTATATTATGCAGTGCACCTCACTCAGTTCAAGCTGATGTAGAGGAAACCTCTCACTTCACTGCTGAAATTTAAACTAGTCCAGTTACAAATGCCGAGCCTGTTTGGTGATTTCAAAAACAGTACACTCTGCGATTCATCCATATTAACATGAGCTTATCGTGCATGTCTGTGTGTTATATAACAGAGCACTCAGACCAGCCACACGGACAGCACATCCAGGCAGAGATAGCAGTTTGGGTGTGTCCATCAACGTGCAAGAGAACTATGAACATATGTGTGTGTGCCAGACAGTGAAGCGAGTATACAGTAAAGAAATTGTAGTTGTTTATGTAGCTTTTTTGACTGAGTGTCAGAGTGTGTTGTTTGGAATGGCTGTGGTAGCCCCTCTGGCTCCATTCATAAGCTATTATACCAACAGCATACAGCTCATACATCACTGGCCTTTACTGGAATCCCCAACCCAGAGGAATTTGTCCATGTACAATGAGGGTGAACCTCCTGAATTCAGAGGGGAAAAAGTGTGTGTGTGTGTGTGTGTGTGTGTGTGTGTGTGTGTGAGT
>NW_015785443.1:0-1639 GCF_001515625.1 Sinocyclocheilus rhinocerous | reverse complement strand
TCATAAAGGGGAGGTCCACTATACATTTCTTTTCTCCAGTGTATATAATATAACCACAGCTGAAAAAAGTGTTTCAACCAGCACAGTTTGCAAGGACATGTGCTAGTATGTCAAATGTGCATGCATATGAAGTCACATGACCGGGTTGAAATTGGCTCACAGCACAGCCAGGGCTTGTGGTGTGTTTTGGCTTACTAAATTAATCATGAAAACATTTCTATTGGTGAATCTCACAAAACCACTCAAAAACAAAATTAAATTTTAGATATTAAAAAAATATATATACTAAAAAAAATGAAGCTCATTTTAGGTTCCTTAATCTTTTTCCATGTTTTGCATATTTCAGTTTTGATGCATTTATATACCATTGTACTATTTGTTGTAATTAATTAATGCAGCTCTAAATTCATTGCATTACAAAATCTGCAAAAAATGCACAATGCACAAAAACATCGTAATGATTTCAATACAGATATTAAAAAACAAAATCCGGTATTTACTTATCTGCAAAAATTGTACATTTTACATTAACATTTTAATGCAAAACAAGAGCATAAATATACCTTTTTTCTGTTGTAATGACTTAAATGCAGATCTAAATTCATTGCATAACAAACCGATTTTTTTATGCATATTCCATAAAAAAACTAATTATGGTCTTTTTAATTTTCTGCAAAAAAAGCAACATTTTTACATTAACCTTTTAATGCAGAAGAAAGAAAATAATGTGCCTAAAAATTGGCTTCACTTTCATTGGGGAAAATGTTTGACTTTAATGCAGATGCATTTCATTAAAAAAATCTTTTTAATTCTTTGCCAAATTTACATTAACATTACTTTTTACATTTACATTTTAATGCAAAAGACAACATTAATGTGCCTAATAATCAGCTTCATTCTCTTTATGAAAAATAACTTTTTCTCTTAAGGTGAATTGGGACATAGTCATGTTTTGGTGAGATTCACCTCCATAGAGATGCCAATGGAAGATCACACAGAGGGATGGCAGAGCTTGTGTATCTGTCAAATGTGGATCTGCCATAAAAGTGTCAATAGCGTATTCAAGAAATTTAGGGATGAACCCCACTGGCTTAAACACTTTAACATAACATCTCCCTTCCACATATAAAAACATATTACATTTCATATTAGCGACAGACCCTTTGCAACTGTGCATAAACATGGTAATTATGTTTTTAAACCTTGTATCAGCGTCTTCCGGGTCCATATGATTGTACTTCATACAACCTCGTATGGCACAACACCGTCACTCTCCCGTGAGATGCAGAAGATAAAATCTGGTTTTTAACACTGGCTTCAATCGAATGCATCCACAAACCCAAAGATGCGACTCCAGCGTCCGGAGAAATACTACAACGACTGATACAGAAGAGAAGTGTGTGGCAACACTGTTCTGAGATTATGGCAGCATCATCCACCCTCATCCTCTTCACGGGAAAAACACGAGCCTGAAGCGGCAGAAGATGTCATTGACTGTCAAAGGAGCTCTGCTGTCCACATCATGAAGACCCGAAGCCTGAACTAATGCAGTGAATCTCATAAAAACATGTAAATCTAAAAGGCAAATAGAAATGATAATTTGCATGAAAAAATGAAGCCTATTTTAGGACCATTACGT
>NW_015785442.1:0-1639 GCF_001515625.1 Sinocyclocheilus rhinocerous | reverse complement strand
ATGATGCATTTAAAAGTTAATGACCAAATGTATCTTTATAAAAGTTTCGAGTTGTTGTTGTAGATATAATGCAGATAACATTTAATATTTTTTTTTCCCTCAGGTTAGATATTATTAATTACACAAAACCCTTTATCTAAACCTCTCTACTTAATTGTGGGTCTCGCGTATCTGCCACGTTTGTAGTTTTGTAACCCTTTATATTCATGTTTGTAGTTCTAATCGAATCTGTGTCCAACAATATTATCCGTTAGAGTGTGCATGGATCTGAACTTCGAATTTTTCATGGAAATGGTATACTGTGGGATACTCATACCTTTGGAATACTCATTTTAACATACTACAATTTGGGACACACTAATTTTAATTTAGAATACTATTAAAGACAAATACATAGTATGTGAATTGGGACTCATCATTGGTCTAAGATCCCATGTAAGTAGTATGTTAAACAGAGCACATTATGCAATTAATATTTTATTATACAGTATTATAGTACATGACTTCATTTGTACATACTTAATTCATGTTTGATAACTAAATTCTGAAGACAAATATTTGTGTATAATGGCTGCTAAACTGTATAACTGATCGTTGGTTGTATCATATATCTCAAATATTTCATGCCCATTTATGTAGTTATTTGGTGATTAGCCTTAAAATTATAGGGGTAATATATAGTCAGCCAATCATTATCAAAAAATAACTCATTTCAGGGTGATGTTATGGTTTGTTTTATGATCATGACTGTGCAAAATTATCAAAGGGATATTCCAAATGCAATACATCTTAAGCTCAATCAACAGCATTTGTGCCATAATATTGATTACCACAAAAAAATCATATTGACTTGTCCCACCTTTAAAAATAAAATAAAATAAATAAAAGCATAATTTGAGGTTACAGTGAGGCTGTGAAATGCAGAAATGTGAAGCTTATAATTTTATAAAATCCCTTACATTAATTATTCTGCTGAATTGTATGTATTATTTGAACTGTAAAGCTTGTCAGTTTTACAGTCATTTTTGAGCCATTTTATTGCATGTTATGTTACCACTACAACGGATTTGTTAAATCGGATACTACTTTACACAGAAAAGGTTAAGTGATTGTGTCACACTAACATCATTTGAACAAAGATATTGTTTACATCTTGTTGCTAAGCTAGGCTATTGAAATAGTGAGTATATTAACGTTCCTGAATAGGCCACATTCACTGTAACAGATTTTTGCTTTTCTTTGAAGATAATGATGGATAAGAAAATTAGTTCAACATTGTCACAAATGCTATCGATTGAGCTGAAATTATACTGAATCTGAATGATTCCTTTTTAGAAACAGATGTTAAAATTACTGTTAATATTACTTCGTTAATTCGTCGCACAACTAGAAATGCAAGTCGATTGACAGTGCAGGTCATCCATGTTTTATACATTCAGAAAATGTACACATTGTGCCACATTATACATACTAGACCGCAGAAAGAAGACTAGTATGCTATTCCGAACACAGCCCATGTCTTGTTTACCATGTAGTTGAACTGAAATTTTTATTATGTATACTAATAAGGTTTGACCACTTGGTGGCAATAGAGCGCAGCGGCCGGGCTGCCGATCTGAACTACTACAACATGAGGGGG
>NW_015785441.1:0-1639 GCF_001515625.1 Sinocyclocheilus rhinocerous | reverse complement strand
TTTTTTATCGTAAATTTTACGGATTTTTTTTTACAGTGTACCATTACTATGTGATATTTAAGTACGCTTTCACAGAGCTTGTCCAAAATGACTTAATATCTGTAAAATATTTTCTGTGCATTAAGACTTGCATTTCAAAGCACCAATTTGAAACTGATGAATTGCTATATGGGTTGATTTATAGGAATGGCAAAATTTCCCTAGAAATAGAAAGAGGGACTATGAAGGCTTTGATTAAATGAAGGCACCGTCTCCACAACACGAAGACCATGAACTTGTGACTGTGATGACATCTGCAACCCTTTTATAATATCAAGGCTACTGCGATGAGTGCCAGCTCTCTGCAAGAATGTGGCGTGGACAAAATGAAGAAGTCCCCAAGGACCGTCTTGGATTTGGACCGTGCATGATGCAAACCCCATCCAGCATGCTCAGATATTTGTGGACATCTGCCCATGCTCATCAACATGCATGGCTTCAGTCCTCGGCTATCTGACCTGCCTCAGCAACAATGGTGAGACAGTCTGATCTATAGCACTCCACTGCATTTGCTTTTATTTGCTTGTGAAAAGACGCTTTTAAAACTTGCTATTAAAGCTAAACAGCAACAAAACTGCAAGGATACCTTTCAGAAACCTTTTCCTGGATTTGCACATATAAGCTTTATTTGTCACATAACATTTAGGGCAAGGGACCTCTTTCACACATCACATGTTTCATTGCTGGCTTATTATGGAAGGTATTGTTACAATGATCTTGATGCATGGTAATAATTACAGTTATCTATTATAATACTTTATTTAGTTTATTAATGTCTTAGTTTTGTTCTTAGCATACTACAACGAAGCCAAACATTAGTATTTCTTAATTTAATAAGGACATGGCAAAATGAAGAGCATGAAAAGCCAAAAATGTGTTGCTTGGCACAATTTTCGCACTAGTTTCACTTTGGAAGACAATTAACTCGAGCTCTACATCTTGGGGTTCAACAGCACTGAAATTGCGCTCTGTGTCTTCATAGCAAGTATTCATATAAAACCAGACACTAAACTGCTTGTCCCGTTAGAACCATAGACTGTGGTTAGGACAACTTCAAAGTTTCTACAATGGTCGTACATTGCGTAGCTTTGGAATCGCAGTGACCTCTTGTGGTCATGTTCTGCCTTGCATTGTGTGTGTAGCGTTCAAGACGAGCCTTGAGATAAAGTTTGATTTTAAGACAAACTTTTGATTGAGTGAAAAATCGTAACTAATTGGGAACAACAAAATTACTGTTTACTTATGGAATTCAGTTAGCATATGTTAAGATGATATTAGAATGATTATCACTGTGTTTAATTATTATTATTTTTTTTTACAGCAAACGTCACTACCATATTTTGTAATATGTATATTCCAGTTATCTTTTTTAGGGGTACTATCGTGAAAAAAAAAAAGGTTTTGCTGTGATACAGTAACTAATATGTTTAAAAAAACTAAGGATACATGCAATTAACCTAGCAGAACCGTATTTTAAATACATAATCTCCTCAAAAAAAAAAATTTTTTTTTGGCTTTTTACACCTCAGAGGTCTCAACCTTTTTCACTGTATCTTAAAATTAATGTAAGCTACACAAAAGTGTCATTTTTTTTTTTTTT
>NW_015785440.1:0-1638 GCF_001515625.1 Sinocyclocheilus rhinocerous | reverse complement strand
GTAACTGAGAAAAAAAACTTTTACTCCAGAGAGAATATCAGGGGAGATTTTCCACACAATCTGTGTTTGTGGCGCATAAGCTCTAGCCACAGGACGCCTGAAACATTGGAACAGACCTTCAATTGCACATTACTCAGAGGGTAGTTTCTTCAGTTTGTTCTGATGCTGGATGAGAATCACCAGTTTGGTTTCCTCCAACAGTTAAATTAAAGCTTTGATTTGAAAACACACTCGCGGATTCACTAAACAGTTTTGTGAGCGGCACCTAACTACTATCCACCTGCAATCCAGTTTAGCGAGGTGCTAAATGTGCTGAAATAGCTCTGCGTCCTGAGTATGTAAATTAAGTCATTGTCATTCTTTTCAGCACAAACATGCTGGCTTTCTATGTAAATTAGGCTTATTATGAATTATTTAGCCTTATTTACGAAACTCAGCGCTTTTTTTCCTTGTAGAGTTCGGTTGAAGGTTTGTCCATGGAAAGCAGTAGGTAAACAGTATTTATTTAGAAGAGATGTTTGTTTATATTTTGATCATGGCAGCAGTAATACATCAAAAAAAAAAAAAATTTGAGAAAAGACGTATAACTGGCCAGATGCACATGTGGTATTTTATAGAGCCAATATCAATATATCTCAGGAGGTCCAATCAAATGTAATTGCATCTGGTTATTCAAGCTACATCTAAACTTGTCCCAAAGTCCTTTTGTTTATGGAAGTCGGATAAATAAATAAATAAATAAATATACCCATAAATACATACATACATACATACATACACACAATTAGAAAATACACTTTCTATAACACATTTAGACTTTTGCTAATTTAATCTGTCTACAAGCTTTGTCCAAAATTGTATTAGTTTTTGTGAATTTTGTTTGCTGATAATTGTCATGATTTTAGCATAGTGTAATTTCCATCACATCTCAGATGATATATAGTGTCTGATAACATTGTGATGATAATTAAAGTTACAGTATGGCATTTGGCAAACAACTTCTTTGTCTTACTAAGTCTCTTTACATATGTCAGTTTATACATCCAAAACAAATAATGCATTTTATTTTACTTTGATTTACCTCCAATAACATTGTTGTCTTTTTGCTAACCAGTGACACTAACTTTTGAAAAAGCATTATTAGTGACAGTGGGGTGCAATTAATCAATCAATCAATCAATCAATCGGTCAGTCATTTCACACTGTTTAGATTAATGTTACATCGTTCAGTCATATGTTCATGTTGGATTTCATACTATAAGACTGAAAGTCTGAGTTAGCATACGACTACAATTAATTGGCATCCTTCACTACTGTAAAAACACGTTAACAACTCGCAAATATCTCCTCAGCCAATCGCATGGCAGCAAGGCATTTAGGCATGTAGATATGGTCAAGACTATCCGCTGAAGTTCAACCCGATCATCATAATGGGAAGAAAATTATATGGTTGTTGGTGCCAGACGGATTGGTTGTAGTATTTCAGAAACTTCTGATCCACTGAGATTTTTACGCACAACCATCTCTAGGGCTTACAGAGAAAGGTTGGAAAAAGAGAGATAAAATATCCAGTGAGCAGCAGTTCTGTAGGTGAAAATGCCTTGTTGATGTCAGAGGTCAGAGGAGAATGGCCAGACT
>NW_015785439.1:0-1637 GCF_001515625.1 Sinocyclocheilus rhinocerous | reverse complement strand
AGGAGATGTGTGTGAGCCGGAGAGGTGAGGAGCTCTTGGCTGTGCGGCAATATTATCCTCGGCTCCACTAGTCACTAATGGCTGAAGTATCCAAACTCAGCATGACTAATAAGACACAGGGGGATGGAGAGGGGCTGCAGCACATCCTCTGAACACAGCGACATCAATCACACGAAGGAAAAACAAGACAATTAGTGAGACCACAAAAGAAAAAACAACAACAACAACAAAAATTACTTTACTAGTCATAAGCATCAACCTTACACATTGGTTGTGCTCCCAAAGCTTGCAAAAGTTGCTAATGCTAAATATGATTAGCATTTGACATCCATATGGATGTGTTTTGGTCTGTGCTGTATCTGCTGTTTACTCAGATTATTGGAGCGCTGTACCTTCAGGCCATCACTGAATTCAGCAGCAGATCTGGGTGAAATGGGTGCTGTTTTTAAAGTCAACCTGATATCAAAACCGAACTTGTCCATAGTTATTGCCTAGTTATTGTTAACTGATGGCCACATTTTAGTCAAAATTTTAGGCTGCAGTTAGATCATATAATGTAAATCAGTTACATTTTTTTTGTGCCTTTCTTAATGGCATATATATATATATATATATATATTACTATAGCTCAACAGTTATGAAATATGATCATGAAACACAGTTAACAAGAAAGCCACCAGTGGATCGTTGTAGTCTACTGGCAAAATATATAAACCAAATGTATTATTCAGGAACTCAAAACATTGCATTTGTAAAGGAAAATAATAAGTATTTATAGGCTCATGAAACCCTGAGGGTTTGATTCAGGTTTGGCCTTTCATGGTGACATTTTACCTGAAAATCATATGTTTTCTTATGAGTGAGATCATAAGAATTTATATGAAATCGCCATCTACAGTAGTACACTATTTATTTTTTACATTAGTACTATTTGTATTTTATTTTTGCCATTTGCCTCCTTTATTCATAAATATTATAGGTTGCAATTTTTTATTAATGCATACAATCTAATTATGCCCCAAGTGTTTGTTTTTTTTTAGTACTTATTTACGTTTTTTCCCCTGAAAAATTATGTTATACATCACAGACCTGCCAATGAGGCTATCGGCTCTGAACCTACTGAACATACTAAAAAGAGTAAGCCATCATATTGTATTGCTTATACCAATCATTCCATAATTACAAAATGGCCATAGACATATAGACAGATCCAGAAGCTAATAGTCCCTTGCACTTCATTGTTTTTTTCTCTTTTCTTTTAAAAACAATGCATTAACAATGACACAATTTGAGATTGTTATGAAAAAAAAAATCTGAGTCAACAAACATCCACATCCATGTTTTATTAGTTTTTGTGTTGGTGAAGGAGGATCCAATTATTTCTTACACCACACAGGATATTTCAAAGCAATAGCAGAGCTCTTCAACAGCTAGGCTGCGGTAGAGCTTGTAAAATGAGGTTCATAACAGGTGAGATAATACACAGCAGAGTCAGGGCTTAGCTATCTAATTTTCTGCATCTGATTGTGCATGACAATCCCACCGAGCCCCCATCATTGATGACACTTCTATCAGAATCCCTATCAGCTCTTGCAGTTGCTGACTCAATGCCCGTCTGGTCCCAAGATGCAGGAGAC
>NW_015785438.1:0-1635 GCF_001515625.1 Sinocyclocheilus rhinocerous | reverse complement strand
ATGATAGTAAAAGCATCAATATTTTGAAACAATACAAATGTGACTATGGAGATTATTTATATGTAATATAATATAATATAATATAATATAAAAATAGTTTAATCCATACTTAGCACCCGCATATCCCCACCTTACCAACTGCATCACCCTTCTCCCTTTAGTCCAGTAGGGGGTGTCTGGGCTTCATGATGCATCGACCTCGGATTCATGCGAGTGTTTAGAAACACTGGAGTTTGTGGTTTGTGATTTTATTGCTCATTTCCCTTCCAGGCCTTGACTTCAGTAGTGAACTACAGAGAGCCCAAATCCATCTGCAAAGCGCCTGAGCTGGTGTGTAATCACTATTTATCCTCAGCCACTGCCGACTGAATAAACTCTGAATGAAGCTAATGAACACACACGGTCAGAACGTTAACACTGCTTTTCCTCTTTGCTGGT
This sequence comes from Sinocyclocheilus rhinocerous, assembly GCF_001515625.1. NCBI lineage: Eukaryota > Metazoa > Chordata > Actinopteri > Cypriniformes > Cyprinidae > Sinocyclocheilus > Sinocyclocheilus rhinocerous. The sequence continues at coordinate 1,197 of NW_015785438.1, read as the reverse complement.
GTTTCTCGTGCTGTGGCACAGCTGGCTAAGTACTGTGACAATCTGTTGAAGAAATCTGCAAAAGGAATGACGGAGAATGAAGTTGAGGACAAACTGACCAGCTTCATCACGGTCTTCAAATACATTGACGACAAAGATGTGTTTCAGAAGGTGAGGCAATGGCTTGATTTATCTATAGGTATAGTAGAAGGAGAACAGGAAATAACTCTGATAAACAAACAAACAGCTGAAACCAGTCTAAACTTCCAGTCTGGTTTGCAGGCTGACTTTAGAGGGGCTTTTGGGATGCAAGCTAAAAGCTATTGGCCCAACATTTTGATATGTCCTGTCCCATTATATCATGTTTTCACAATATGCAAGCAGTGTTAAAATATGCTAGCAACATGTTGAAACAAGTTAGGAACATGTTAAAACATGTTAACAGCATGCTAGCAATGTGTTACAACATGTTAGCAGTAACAATGTGTATACAATAGAACAGAATAATAATGTGTAGAATATGCTACAGTATGTTAACAACATGTAAAATTTTTTACAAAGTGTTAAAATGTTAGCATATGTTATAACATGTTAATGTGTTAAAACGTTAGCATTGTTGTGGTAGCAATGTTTTAAAACTTACTAGCAGTATGCTAACAACATTTTGGACAATGTTAGCAAAATGCTAAAACATGTTATGAAAATGTTAAAACGTGTTTACAAAATTCTAAAATATGTAAGCAGTGCTAAAACATGTTATAAAACATATAAAACATAAAATGTGTTATTAACATGTTAAAACATATTAGCAATGTTTAAAATTGTATTAACACGCTAATGCTAAAACATGGTAGAAACATAATAAAAACATTGTAGCATAGTTAACATACTAAAATGTTCTAGCAGTATGCTAACATGTTAAAATGTTAGCAAAATGCTAAAATATGTTAGCAGTGTGTTACTAACATGTTTAAACATTAGCAAAGTTTTAAAACAAGCACATGAAAATGCTAAAACATGGTAAAAACATTGTAGCAATGTGTTAAAACATGTTAGCATTGTACTAAAACATTCTAGCAGTGCTAAAACGTGTTAGCAGCATGTTGGAAGATTTTGGAAGATATAAGAAACATGTAGAAAAACATGTTACTTATGTTAAAACATTAGCACATGTCTGTTAAAACATGGTATAAACATTCTAACAACATATTAAAACGT
>NW_015785437.1:0-1635 GCF_001515625.1 Sinocyclocheilus rhinocerous | reverse complement strand
GGTCTGAATACTTTCCGTACCCACTGTATATATATATATATTATGCTTTAGCTTTGTAACCTGGCGTAAATGTTGTAGGATTTGTGTCGAATTGCTTATATTCCTCTATTGTAAGTCACTTTAAATCTGCTAAATGCATAAAAGTAAATGGTTTCATATTAGTCTTCAAATTAGTTATTAGTTGTTGTTTTTTTCTTTTTTTAATATTTAAAAAATTCCATATAAATTCACTTGAGAAACAACACTGCATAAATTAGTTCGATTTTATACATAAAATAAGTGTAAAAAGTCTGCCTGTGCAGTAAGACAAAGTACACTTCTATTGATTCTCTGAATTAACTGGAATATAAGATTAAATACTTAAAACCTCTAAATACTATAAACCTCTTTAATGTATACCAAAGATAACTTAACCCCGATTGTTTGTCATGATTGAGAACACTCACTTTATATAAAATCATCTGAATGACTACTTGTTTCCTGTAAAAGCAAAGTTCAGCCAGTGCTTCTTCATCATGGGTTATTTTGTGGACTACTGTTTATATTACGAAGCAATTATTTTGCGACACATGACTTATGTTCACGAGAGACTGCAAAGGTAACTAAAACACATAATTTCCTGTCGTGTGTGACGTAAAAAGACATAAAGATTTCTGCCATCTGCATCATTGCCCAGTCTCAGGCCTTTATAATGGGTCTCATGGCGCAACGTTGTTTTTCTTTTGTCACACTTTCCGCACTCTCTCTTTCTTGTAAGTCTACATTATGGATATCTCATGAGCAGTTCTGAGAAACGATTGGCCAATCCAAAAAACATTTTATGCATTTCCAGAATCAACACTGACCTGATCTCAAAGCCAAATTGTCTCTGGAATTTTTAGCTGATGCTTGGACCAATTTTATTAATGATTGTCCTGTTTTAATCAGTTTGGTGTGTTGATTCAGAAGAAATAATTTTTTGTGTGGGAGGCTGAAATACTGTTTTCGTTTGCACAGCTGTACCCCGCTTTAGCATGTAAGCACTTGCCTCAGTATAAATGAAATATTGGTATAGAGATGTTTTCTGCACGTCTTAACTGAATGGAGTGCTTTCATTTTCAGTATATTTATATTTACATATAGGCTAACTTAAAAAAAAGAAATGTTTTTCTGACCTTATACAATAGGGGTACCATTTTATTCTTTCAAATACTATGGAATAGGGTTGTCACGATACCTTAATCATGGTAAAAGTATCATGATACCATGTCATATAAGCACAATCACTCATATTTGTTTCGTTAGACCCTTTTGTTATATTCTTTAGTTTATACAACAAAATTCTTAATATGTTTATGGCAGATATTAAAACATCGGGGTCTGTTGTAAAAAAAATAATACAAATCTGAGGGTTGTTTTTTTTTTTTCTTCTTCTTTTCTTCTTTTCAATTTCACGTAGTACTGCATTATGGAAGCCCGTTTCCGCCACAGAATAGAATAGAAAAAAAATTGAATAATAAATAAACTATATATATATATATATATAATTTATTTATTCCGTTGCAGAAATGGGTTTCCATATTGCATTGCTTTCGGTTTGAGTCTAAATTTTCACAAATGCTGCATTTATAATTGTTAATTGTACTAGTTTGATTA
>NW_015785436.1:0-1637 GCF_001515625.1 Sinocyclocheilus rhinocerous | reverse complement strand
GGCACAACATCATGGACTTTGCCATGCCTTACTTCATCCAGGTGACGAGGGAATACCTCAGCAAGGTAAGGATGGGCTGCTACTCTAAAATGGGGAAGGACTAGAAATGCCACTTAAAAATAAAACAAAGATCAATTATTGTGAATTATTTCAAAACAATGACCTTTGACTAACGTTTGAAGGTTGAATTAAATCCATTTAAATTTGTTTAGCTGAAATGTAACATTTACATACATTAAATTGTATTTGTATAATTATTATTAAGTAATTATAATTATTAGTATAACACATATTGATAATTGATGTCTTTATTTTATTAATTTAAAAAAACATGAGTAAATTTGACTAACATTTTATAATGTTAAATATTCCATTTGAAAATGTATTAACATTGTAAATTACATTAGTATATACATTAGTATAATTGTTATAATAATTAAATAATAAAAATGAAGACATTAGTTATCAATATATTAAAAATAAAACATGAAAAAATTGAGCTAACATTTTAAACACAAATTAAAAAATTTGAAATGCTTATTTTCACTTTGAAATGTGATTTAACATTCACATACTTCAGTTTAGTATAAAATATTAGTATAAAATGAAGACATCAATTATCAGAATACTAATTTAAAAATAGTCACAGATAACGTTGACAAATTAATCCAATAAATCATTTTAAATAAGTCAGTTTGAAAAGTCATTAGCATTTACATATAGTAGCAGTATTTTCAAATAATCATCATTGATATGACATATTAACTTGAATATAAAACTAAGAATATTTTACATTTTAAACATGAATTAAAAGCATTTTAAATATCTCTGTCAATTTGAAAAGTGATTAACATTTGTATATTAACATTCATATTATTAATTAATAAGCATTAATAGAAGCATTAGTATAATTATATTAGTAAATTCTATTTGTATTTACACTATTTTCTGAATTAATTTTAATGAATAATAAAACCATGATTATTTTAAGAGACATTCTTAGTCCTCAACACAATGATCATATATACAGACTGAAAACTAATTTTTCTCGTGTATTTAGGTGGACAAGCTGGAGACCTCCGAATCCTTGAGGAAAGAAGAGGAGCAGGCCACAGAGACTCAACCCATTGTTTATGGTAAAACAGTCAAAGCAAATTGCCAAGAAAATTGACTAGTATTTATGTTTTTTAAAATATAATACTTTTAAATGCATTTTTTAAATTTTTTATTTTCCAAAATCTCTCATTCCTCAGGCACGCCTCAGCTCATGCTGACAGCAGGTCCCAGTGTGCCTGTCCCCCCGCAGCAGGCTTATGGCTATGGGTACACAGCAGCGCCTGGCTACCCCCAGGCTCCTCCGGCACAGCCGGGTTTCGGTTACGGCATGTAAGGACCTCCCCGTTTCCCGCTCGCCCCTCTTCCAGCTGCCGCTTGGTTCGGTCCAGCACCCCTATGGATCTCTCTCCCTCAGTCCTCCACAAGTCCGACTCTACCACTTTGTGCTCACGACGGGGGATTTGAGCAAATGTTATTCTTTTACTTTACCTTTTTTAAAATGATCGTTTTTGTTTATCGTGTTTTCTTTATACCATCATGAAGGACTTTATTTCTATATTGTCAAAGATTTCATCAAGAAT
>NW_015785435.1:0-1632 GCF_001515625.1 Sinocyclocheilus rhinocerous | reverse complement strand
TCTCTCTCTCTCTCTCTCTCTCGTTCATTCCTCTAAATCCATGAGTACATAGACTGCATGGAGGTGACGGAGCCACAGAATGCATTTGTAGATTCAGATGTTGCTGTGGACATGTTGCTGCAGTGGAGTAGAAGAGGGAGTGTGTGTGTGTTGCCATGGAAAGCCTCTCTCTATTTTATATTTCATTCTTTCCCTCTCTTCTCTCCTGTCTGTCATAAAGCAGAACTTTTATTTGGGTTGTCAGTCTCACACCAGGCCATCTGGATTTGTTTCACGTACATTCTCTTAATATATAATTCTCTTTATAATTTTTAAAATTGTGTCACACCATAGAATATTCAGCGTCTTCACAGTTGCAGGAAATTAAGTGTGTTGATGGAAATGTTGCAAAGTATCGGTTTCTGTTGATTTGACTATTTTTATGTGTGTTTTTATGTTCTATTTTGTGTTTTTCCAGTAATGTGTGGAAAAATTGTAATAATAATTTTAAGATTTAGTCCTTATTCTGACTCTATTTTAAGTTCCTCTGATCTAAGTAGAAAATAGACTAATATTATTGAAGCATTAACACTTCCTTTTACCACAAAGTATTCATGCACTTTTCAGAAAGGTGACTCTTAATTTTAATTTGTTAAAACACACCGCAGAGAAACAAAAGAAATCAAACTAGCGATATCTTTAAATATTATACAACGTCCAGGGAGTTTTTGAATGTGAAAATTAATGACATTTTTCCATCTTTTTAAACACTAAAAATGTAACATTTTTCATGAAGGGCAGCTGCGTGTGAAAGTTTGTTTATAATCGTTTCTCATAAGAATATGAAACAGTCATGCAGTATCAACCTAATATTTCAGTGATTAAATATATTTATTTAAATATTATAGAAAAAATAACAAATAAATATCATTAAAGGTCTTCAGATATTTACTGTAAAAGAATATTAACTGTAAAAAGCAGGAAGATATTTGCTTAATATCTGCACATTCTAAGTTTAAATTAAAACTTCCATTCTTCAGATATTTCTGTCAGTAGTTCTTATTATTTACTTGCCTCTACCGTAAGTTCAAGAAATGTTTTATCAGAACCTCGAAAGCAATAAATGCCTTCTCCTTTATGTGTCCAGGGTTGATCTTTCTGTTTTTAATGAGTAAAACCATGTAAAATAATTCCCAGATAGAAGGTTATGGATATATCAGAGTCTGTGATCATTGGTGAAGGAACATTTGAACTATTAAATTGAATTATCCTCAAATATAAATTATTTCTTGTGTCAAATAACCCTTCTTGGTTGAGTCTTAAGTTATTTGTGAACACATGACACTTACACCCTCACTATATTCACATTTGGTGTTTTGATTGAAGAGTTAGAGGTTCACATAGGTTCAGATGTGACACTAATTAGCAATTGTCAAAGATGGCATATATATGAGACATACTTTATAGCCCCCTTACACCTCAGCTCTATTAACGTTCAGTCCATTATTTTCTCTATTGTGTATTATTTCTTTTAATTAAAGTATCTATTTATTTGCCAGTGGAAAATATCTATCTATCTATCTGTCTGTCTGTCTGACTGTCTGTCTGTCTATCTATCTGTCTGTCTGTGTCTGTCTGTCTGTCTGTCTGTCT
>NW_015785434.1:0-1634 GCF_001515625.1 Sinocyclocheilus rhinocerous | reverse complement strand
CAAAATTGTACTGTTTTTGCTGTACCTTGGATCAAATAAATGCAGGTTTGGAGAGCATCTTTCTGTTCAAAACAGTTCCCCCTTTTTGCCCATTTTATCATTTAACATGAGCTACTGCATAATTATACAACAAACACCACTAATGAGAATAAATAACTGGTGACCAAATGATGATAGATTCTGCTTTCCATTACCAAATTATTTTATCTCACCTGTTGGTACTGAGAATATTTGATGGGATCCTTTTCGAAAACTTCATACGTCTGTGATTCCAAATTGTCCATTAAAGGCTGATAAAACAATTAGGCATTCCATTAGCATAATTGAAACCTAAAGAATCAATAATGTGCTGAAAAACTCACTAGGCAAAATGTTTATCCTTTGACAGTCAGACCTGCAGTGGTGACTGAAGGTAATCTTCATAGCCTTTGGCGAAGAGCTCATAGGCATTAGGCGCTGGACGGTTTTGGTTGAGGTACTCCAGATACTGCAGGTACGAGCGCATGTCTTTCTCACTGTGGCGGTTTGCCCCTGTGAAAATGAACTGAGACTCCAGCTAAGGAGACCCTAGAATGTTAGACAACCTTCCTGAATAGAATGAATGCGACATAATATTGGTAACATTTACCTTAAAGAGGTGAAAGATGACTCGCTGGTGGGCTTTTGAAAGGACCGGAAACCCTTTTTTATTGGTTAGAAAAATGCTGGTAGGGAGAATGGCTGCTTTGATTGGCTCTCCAAGCCACTTGTCGATTAACGTGTCAGATGGCAGGTCTTCTCCGATTTCAATAGCTTCACAAAGAAGAAAAAACCCCCCAGAAAACTTAGTATTCACCACTTAATTTTTAATAGGCAATTATAAGCACTTCACTTTTGAGTTTTTTTTGCTCTTACCAAGGCAAATCCTCTTGTTATAGTCACAGAGTGTTCTGAATGAGTGCCACCTGAAGAGAAAAATGGTAATTAAATGAACAGAGGCCAAAAATTGCTTTATTCTCCATGTAGTTGAGTGATTTAATCACACAGCAGACCCAAATATGGACTAGGAGAGAAAAAAAACCCTCACATTTATCCTTAATGGGATGTTTTAATTAGATATTTAATATCTTTATTTAATTGAACAAATGGCTTTGTTTCAGCTCTCTCACCATGCCCAGGTCTTCTCATCATTGCTGCCATCATCCAATTGTTTAGATGACTCGTTCTCGATGAGATCTTCACACGTGTCCTCGGGAGCTAACAGTGGAACGCGTATCCAAAACTATGTAATTAAAAACAAACCAACATTGAACTAATTAATTCCTAATCAACAAAGAAAGCAGCATTACAACCAATAAAAGAGCAGCCAACTGAGAAAAAACAAATGGATTTGTTTCTGCTTGCACACTGATCCATTACACGTGGCTTTGCATTATAATTGAGTTTAAACTGTGCCCTTATTGGAACAGAGGTTGTGTCTTTGTATTTTGTACAAATGCTTTTAATAACTTACTTTCTAATAAGCCAGCATGATAGAGTACACTACCACTTAAAGGTTTGGGGTCAGTAAGATTTTTGCAATGATTTAGAAAGAAATCTCTCACAAAGGGTGCATTTATTTAATCCAAAATACAGTAAAACAGTAATATTGTGAA
>NW_015785433.1:0-1633 GCF_001515625.1 Sinocyclocheilus rhinocerous | reverse complement strand
ATTTTTGATCAAATACATGCAGCCTTGGTGAGCATAAGAGACTTTAATAACGAAAACATACAAAATTCTTACTATGCTCTTGTTGGTGTTGACGTTAATTGTATTAGCAAATTATGTCACCTGAATATTGTAATTTAAAATGTTACCAAATTACCTGCCATCGCAGGTAATACACATTGTAACACTCTTATCAAAATAGCTCTAGGAATGAGATTGTGAAAAGTAAACTGAAAGAAGAAAAAAAAAAAAAACCCTGAAACCGCTACACAAGTTGAACACACATAAATGATCATTTTCTCTGATGAAAAACTACAATCCATCTTACTTTAGTGCTTTGCTGCCTCGCCGAGAGCTTGTGGTGCTTTGGTGGATAGTTGGGCTCAATAGAGTCACTGTGTACACGTGGAAATTGGAGCTCCCGAGAGATCAGCCCCTCCACTTTCAGCTCCTGATTGCCCTTTAAGACCCTCAGGAGAGTGCAGCTAACCTCACGCCTCACAGTACACACAGATTTGATCATCCTCTGACTCTGGACCCAGTCAGTCACCTCAGAGAAACGGTGCCACTTCACAATGGCTATCAATTACCACAAACACCTCTGGCAAACAAACTCGGGCTGTCTGTCCTATGTCAGCTATATTACACTAATTGTTGCTTTTACTAATTTTCGGCTATCAATGTTTATCCATTTAAAAAATCAAAACCATTTGTATTTATGTCCAGTACTAAAATATCCAATAAAAAGTATATTTCCAAAATCTGTTCAGATTTTAAAAGTTGTGTAGAGTATTATATCCTTCAATCTATCTTTCATTTTCTACATCTGCGATAAGACATTAAGTAGCCTTCCTGGTATCTGTGTATGAACACAAAGCAAAAAATAGTTATTTTTATAGCTATTTTTTATGTTGTTGAGTAAAAGTACTCATCCGATAAACCGGTGCACATGTTCATCCTGTGGAGTGTAATCTTGTGTAAAGTCAAACAGATTTTTTTAATATGCTGAGCTTTTAGTACAGAGATAACATTTAACTTGTAGCCAAAGAACAGAAACGAAAACCATCTCAAATGGGCTTTCTAACTCTGCAAAGGTTCTTTTTACATAATGGTCAATAAAGATAATTATGCCTAGAGCCACATCTGCTTCAGATAAATGTTTGCAGCTTCTGTTATCAACAGCCATACTGTGCTTGGGAGAGATTTTTAATCACTGGGAGATGTTATGGCTCTTGTCCTGTCATGGCTCCTGTTAAACGATGGAAAAGGAAGTGAGTTTAAGTGATTAAATTCTCAAAGATGTGCGCTTCCAAAACAGGTCAAAGGTCAAAGGATACTCAAACCAGATGGTGTTTCTCATACTTCCCAGGTAGAAAATAATAGCTGCTTCTGTCTGAATAAGTTACAATTAGGGTTAAGTTACAATTATGTCTTGGGGTTTGTAAAAGTACATTTTTGGCAATTTGCTGAAATGTACAATATGGACATATTCAAATTAGTGCTGTCAAATGACTAATCGCGATTAATCGCAAAAAAACAAAATACAAGTTCTATACTGTGTATATTTATTATGTATATATAAATATACACGCATACAGTATATATTTTGAAAATATTTACAAGTATATACATTTAT
>NW_015785432.1:0-1634 GCF_001515625.1 Sinocyclocheilus rhinocerous | reverse complement strand
AAAAAAAAAAAACATTTTTTAATGATTGCAATGAACTATTTTTCAAAAAAGCAATCTCTCTAACAAACTTAAATGTTTGACTGCTGGTTTTGCAATGTTTTCTAAATTTTTGAGCACTCATAACACTGTAGCTTTGAGTCAAAATCAAGTCATCGTTACAGTGCAGAGCATACCCTTTGGGCTTTTGTAATGAGCAACAATAAAACAAACATTTTAAAAGACAAAGAATATGAGCCACTTTCAAAAATCTAGAGAGCAAGACATACTGGCCCTGGGGACTATTACTTATTTGTTTGTGGCAGTTTGGAAATGAAATGTCCAGAGAGTGGAGCTAAAACATTACTACTCTATCGCGTTTGAAAATAACATCCCACCTACACTAAACCCAACCCTAGACCTAACCATCAGTGTGACCAAAAGCAAGCACAAGGCATTTGCCGCATTTAATGAAAGCAACTGTGCCGTTTTAGCTTGCATCTACAAGTGCAGTGCTGTACCAGGTGCGCTACCGAGCAAGTTTACTACATCAGATAAGACAAACATATGAAGCTGGTTATGCAAACATCAAAATGTGTTAGTTTATAAATCATGCACTTTGGTAAAAGCGTTTGATGTCATAACATATTGTGCAAGGAACCATGCAAAATAAGTCTTTTTTAATTGATAATCTGCCCCACTTTGTAACTGCAGTCAAGTGTATGTAGGTAGGCTACGTTTTTGGGGGTTTGAAAGGCACGTTTTTCCATTGAGCCAAACAACACTTAAAGGAGTAGAGCCTTGGTGCACATGCATTCACGATCATCTCCATTACCAAAAAGGACAATACCACAACTAGTCTGAAACCACCTTGGATGATTTAAGTAAATCAGTGTACACATGTATTCAGATTACAACATGGTGACCCTGGACCTGTGTCTGCACGACCAGCAATAGTTTAATGAAAGGACTGATACAGATGGACATTCATCTGACTATCTCTGTAATATGATTAAATACAGTGCATTAGCCTATAATAATGAATAGCTAATTGGTCCTGCTGGACAAGCACAGTGAAAAGTGAGACCACACTGGTGATAAAAAACCACAGGTTAATTACTATAGCTCTAAAGCAAAACAGATAGTGAATGAGATGGTGCAGTGAGATGAGTGCAGAGAGGATGCCCTCATATGAATGTTTAATAAGGATGTTGACGTCTCTCGTAAATAAAAAGTGTTTGGCAGTGATACCTCGTGCATTTATCAATAGAGCTCTAAACAAAGACCCATCACCATCCATCCACTTAGCTGCATTCGCACATCCCACAAACACGCACAGTGGCTGTGAATATTAATAATTAAAATGGTCATTAAGCTGGTGATTGAAGAGTAGATAATGGAATGGGAGAACAGGAAAAGAAGAAGTGGGGGATAAGGAAGAGACAGAAAAGAAGATGAATACTGTATGACTTTATATGAAAAGACAAAACCTATAGTAGTTAATCTGAAGATCCTAATAAAACTCTCAGGTGTCTCAGTAAAATGTTTGTACAGTAACTGGGACAGGGAAATTAAAAATGCAATAAGGTAACCTCTCAGATAGGCCTGACAGACACCAAAATAGCATGCTCTCAATAAAGAATCATACTGACAATATA
>NW_015785431.1:0-1634 GCF_001515625.1 Sinocyclocheilus rhinocerous | reverse complement strand
GATTGCCCACTGTGTATGTTGGAAGTGAGCCTACTGTTCCATGTGTGGAGAGCTGGATATCTACACAAGCAGCTTCTCAATGGTTTCCTTTAGTGGTTAAAGAAAAAATAAAACAATGTGAAAAAAAAGCAGGGAAAGGATGGCCCACTGGATTTATATGGAGTCTCTGACATTAGGCAACGACATTTGCTGTCAAACAGACACCCAAACATGCACTTAGGCAAAGGTCTCTTGCCTGGTCCCCACATCCTATCACGGAGAGCCTTGTGTTGTCTGCACAATGTAATTACATTTGATTTTAGAAAGGCTACAATATGATCTGTTTTACTCAATTTTGGCAAATGAAAATATTACCTATAAAGCCACAGCAGAACGCTGCAGTTACTAACGTAACCTCCGTTCCCTGAGATAAGGGAACGAGCGTTGTGTTGCTGACGCTTACAGGGAAACTCCTGTTTACTCTGATAATGAAGCCTGATTTGATCATGTTCGTGTAGCTGCACAAACCTATGGCGCTTCAACCCGCCAAAAGGGCTGGAGTCGACTGCTATATAAGTTGGTTCTGAGTGCCATTTCAACTGAAGCAACAGTCATCGACTCGCGTGCAGTCTTATAGCACGGCAGCCTACGCAACACTCATTCCCTTATCTCAGGGAACCAAGGTTATGTTAGTAACCGGAGCGTTCCCTTTCGAACAGTCTCTCCTGTTGCATCGCTGATGCTTCTGGCGAACGCATACAATAGCACCGTGCTATAAGCAAGTGCAGAACGAAGCCGCTCTGCAAGCCCAGTCCCGAAGCGCTCGAATTGAGCTCTTCGTATTCATATTGGCTCCTATAAGTCTGAGCTAACAATGAGACCCAAGTTGCCTAGGCTGAGGACTACATAACAAAACATTCTCCACTTACAAAGGGGGATTTGGTAAACTTAAGTGGACAAAATCCATGCCTGCAGGGCAGGGACATCCAAGTTATAAAACCTGGTGAAGTTAGACAGCAACGACCAGCCGGCGGCCGCACAGATATCACCAATAGAAATCAACATACACTCTAAGGGTCCAAACTGGGCAGAGTGGATTAGGACCCTGCTCATCCTCTGAATTGGGAAGAGCTTGAAGGGTGAAGACTTGCGCTCTGAACAGAGTGGAGAGCACTTTAGGCACATAGCCGTGTCTTGGTTTGAGGATGACTCTACAGTCGTTAGGCCCAAATTCAGACATGAAGCACTGACTGACAGTGCTTGCAGGTCACCCACTCACTTGACCGACGCTAACAAATGGTGGGCGGTTTTAAGTGACAGGTGCCTCTCTAGATAAGTACCCAGTCGGCACAGTATGAAGAAGAGGCAGATTTCATCTCTGAGCCCCCCTGTGAAATTTAACAACAAGGTAGTTTATGCCGATTGACTGGTCAGCCACGAGAGAATGATTCACCGTGATGGCTGCCACATATACTTTGAGTGTGGAAGGGTTTCAGAGGATGCTCGGCCTCATGTCAGCCACTTCCGCTGTGATTCCTCAGGGCCTGCTTTACATGCGGCCCCTCCAGTATTGGCTGAAAGTCCATGTCCCATCCCACGCTTGGCACCTGGGACGTTTTCATCTCAGGGTAACCCACCGCTGCATCAGAGCTGTG
>NW_015785430.1:0-1615 GCF_001515625.1 Sinocyclocheilus rhinocerous | reverse complement strand
ACCAAATAAGGGCAGACAGGAACTAAACAGAAACAAACACGTGACTATTTATGAAAAAAACTAATTATTACATTTATAAATTAACATTAATATACATTAATACATGCTGTCAAAATGGTTACTTCATGATCAAATGTATTAATAGTGTTAACAAATTGTATTTTTTTGTATTGCAAAGTGTTATCTATTTATAAAAATTTAAAATGCTGATTTAATTTAATTTCATAGATCAAATGGATACTGGCTGGTCAATACATGGTTTCAGCCTTGCTAAAGTATTGTAGCAGATATTATTTAAGCTTTAACCTTGTGTTTATGACTTGTTTTTCATTGAAATTCCAACTGGATTTCATTTTCTCGTCTACAGAAAGGCCTCAGTATGCTTTGTATCAACATATGTGTCAACAGATAAGCTGCAAATGATTTCTAAAATGAAATCTGACTGATGCCTTGAACCTGCACAGACTACCCACACATGCAGCAGCAGGTGTTTACAACTTTGTGCCGTATGGCTTAATTAGGCACAGCAGTAAACATGTATTTCAGCTACGAGTCTAATAAAAGCAGACTTGTTGATGATGCAGACTTGAAGGTGCACGGACTGTGACTTTGGTTGTTGTGCAATTCATCAAGTAAATCTTATTGATTTGGCAGTCTCTCAGCTCCACGGCTGGTTTTCTTGGTATATTCAGGTCATTATTCAATTTTTGTCAGAACATTCCTATGGAGCACCACTTTTCCATTTGACATTTTTAGGAAAACCTCAATAATGCTTTTTCACATTACGTAACTTAACCTCTGTGCTTTATCATAAAACCTTTCCTGAACCTTCATAATTCATTTACGTCAGCTGCATTTGCAATGTGCTGCCTTGTTAGAGAAACAATAGAGAGCTCTCGAACGCCGTCGTTCCACTCAGCTTGTGCACCAATTTGTGAATGCTTGTTACAAAACCTTTAGCACTCTCTGTTCGCCACAGCACATTCTGTTAATTCAGGGATAAAAGTGTGAAAACACAGAAAACATCTTCTTGTGCTATAAAGCATGTAGGTCAAAAATATCTTGGCTAATGGTAAATTAAAAACTGCAGTTTGTAATGTTGACATATTTCAGTAAATCATTGGTGAACTCAGTGTTGGAGCAATTAGCTTGAAGTACTGATGCAAACTTACATTTTTAAATACCATGACTATAGCTCAGCCATCAAAATAATGTAGTTCTTATTTAAAAGGCTATTGTTGTAGTGCTACGTTTGCTAGCAGTTTATTGTGTGCGCAGCCATTAATTTAGTGAATCGTTCAATTTGGATGATTTATCAAATGAACTTGGCCTAGTTCAAAAGAGAAAGGTTCACTGATTCATTTGAGTCCCTGTGCAGCATCTAAAGCAAAATATTTTGTAAAATTGTGCTGTTTATTGCTGTTTTTGCTGTTACACATCACACCATTGAAATGTTTGGTGTCATTAAGATTTACTTTTCTTCAGCAAGGACACATTCAATTAATCAAAAGTGACATTAAAGACTTTTATATTGTCACAGAAGATTTACACTTTCAAATAAATGCTGTTGAATTAGACTGATTTCTGAAGGATCATGTGACACTGAAGACTGGAG
>NW_015785429.1:0-1620 GCF_001515625.1 Sinocyclocheilus rhinocerous | reverse complement strand
CTTTGTATGATTAAGTAGTGAGTCATACTGAAGACCTGAATGGATTATTTCCTAGAGCAGTTTGCACTGTTATTGTTCCTAATCTATTTATGATTGTATTGTATTATTATTGTTTAAATATGTAATGCAATTTGGAAGTTCAAATGTCCTGTAAACCGAAAATATTCCACACAATATTGTTGTAATAAATAAAAAGCAAGATGCACTTTTTATGTAATGATAAATGTATGCCTTCTGAAAAAAAAATCTATATTTTCTAAAAGTTGAGTATAAACACACTGGCATGAGGAGGGTAATTTAGTGCAACTGTGTGAGAGAACCTTTTTGATGATGAAGACTCCTTGTTGGTGGGTTTGATGCAACAAAGCTTTAGATCATGATATAGACTGACCTCACAGCTGTCATCAAGATGAACGCTGCTTAAATGTTTTATTCAGCCTAAGAACAGGTTTCTTTTAAAAGAGAAGACATGCATTAGATCTATAATGGGATATAAAATTGTCATTTTTCTGTCTTTTTTATGCAACAGCTTGGTTCATCTTGCAGTGCTTTGAAAGACTCAAAACGAGCATTGGTTACCAGAAGAAAACATACATTGTCTTTACCAATAAATATTGTTTTTCTTAAAAGTGACTTTTTTCCTTTTATTGTGACAATGCATTTTTGATGCCACATTCTACAATACATTTTTAAAGTTTTAAAATTTTCAAAAGCATACATGCATAATTTAAAATATTGATCCTTGTGCATATCAAATTCATTTGTAGTCTCATGGTGTGCACCATCACTGAATGCTTAAATTGATTATTATATTACTATAATCACATCAGTCACCGAAACCTGGAAAGGATCTATTTTCTAAAAACCAAATGTACTTGATTGTAGAGTTTCTGCTTCCTGAATGCTGATTATTAGACTTGATAAGAAAACAAAAACAATATGTTTTAGAGGAAAATCGGTCCCTTAATAGAAATACTGATATGTAAATTGTTAACGAATGTGATTGGTAAAGCCTCAGTGTATAAGCTGACCATATAAGGTGTGCTGACGCATATAATTTCCCTCTGCGTCTGTTTCAAGATCAGATCCAGATCAATGCAGACATGGCTACTGGTTTCTCAGGTTGGATTGATGAAGCTGGACACTTGAAAAATCAAAGACACAATGGTCTGTGAGTTTAGATTTGGCCACCAGCAGCTCATAAATCACTGCTTCAAAGCAGACGATCTGTCTGGAGTCACCGAGGCCTGAGTTGAGAGCTTTTACACAAGCTCGTCGACTGACATGTATGAATTCTTTCAGTCACCACTGTCTGCCGCTGTCTAACTTAGTTTATCTCAAGCAACAAATCTGAAAGTATTGGTAGAGAACACATTTTTGGGGGCAGGAAACCAGCAAAATCCATCTCTTCCCCACACTCCTCCTTACAAAACTGACATGACTGGTACTTGGTACTTTTATATGGAACTTTCTGTCTGTTTTAAAAATGTATTTTCTGAGATGATAGTGTCACAATCGCCTACTGTGTTGGAGCGAGGAATGAGGAGACGAGAAGTCTCCAAAAAACATTATTTAACATCTTTAAAGGGGTCATATGATGCTTTTTTAAAGATCATTATT
>NW_015785428.1:0-1634 GCF_001515625.1 Sinocyclocheilus rhinocerous | reverse complement strand
CTGGAACAGGCAGAGTCAAAGAAAATAACCCAAACAGGATTAAGTCCCAGATTTCCTGTTTGTTACGCGGATCCCTTTTCACCATGATATTGGGTCACATCCATTTAGTCTTGAGTAAAGTAGAAAAGAAACCAACGATTGTACAAAAGATATTACTGTTAATTAAATAACTGCTGATCCTCAGATTCAGGAGCTTTGATGATAAAGGACAGTTAAAGACCTGAAATATTAAAGATGATGTCTGCTAATAAGCTGCAATGAGAGGCTTTGTTTTAGAGAAAACTGACAAGAGAAGTAATAAAGGTGGAGAAATAGAGACATTATAAGAGAAGAGCTCGAGGCATGTCAACTCTCTTTCACAGTTCTCAAGTGTATTTAATGCAGAGGAAATTAACCTAGACTTGGGAAAATGACATATCTAACAGGTCTGTTTTGGTGTGTATCTTTTAAATGCCTTTTCTCTCAGTAGTTGGACTGAATATACAAGCATTTATCCTCAAGCCAAAAGTGCTGATTAATGGAGCTGGCAATGTGGAGTTGGTGACAAAGAAAACTAACACTATGCCAACTGGCTTAATCCAAACAAACTTAATGGTAGAAGGCTTCAGTGTGGGCAAAACATACAAACTGTCTGAATTCACGAGCACAGAATTGGATATATGGTGGAGATTTGATTGAGAAGCCCTCCAGGGTGAGCAGACCAGCAGTCATTTATCTCATGTCATAAGCTCGTCTGTATGTGCTGTGAATGTCTTGAGGTGGATCTAAATGAGTGTTTCAGAGCCAAAGGCTGACCAGTCTTGCATAGTAAGACATTTGACTATCGTGGAAGTTCTCAAACATTTTCAGGTGGCAGACCACGTCACCAATAAAACAAAAATGATGGAAAATCTGGGGAAATCCACCAGCTTTCAGCAACCTGATAACAATTACCTGCCATTTTAAATTCTAGGTTATTTATTTATTTATGTATTTTTATCCTGTGTCTTGAAACACACTAAATTATATTGATCCGTATTTTACCACCAATTTACCAATTTTATGAAGGTTGCACAATTGGCCAAAAAAATCTACTATAATTTTGACAGTTGTAATCTTGATCAGCAAATCAGCATATTAGAAGGATTTCAGAAGGACCAAGCAAAAATTCAGCTGTGCCTTCACAGTAATACGTTTCAAAATATATTAAAATAGAACTCATATTTGTTTATATCTCACAATTCTGTGTTTATATCATGGAGTTCTGCCTTTTTTCCCTCAGAATTACAAGAACAAATATATATAAGAAAACATTATTAAAAACTCAGAATTGTGAGAAAAAAAGTTGCAATTAAGATTTTGATTCCATGATGTAAACAGAATTTTGAGGGACAAAAATAATGGCGAGAGTTTCTATCTCACAATTCTGTATATAAAAAATATAGGTTATTGTGACTTTTTATCTCACAATTCAGGCACAACTCAGAATCTGATTAAAAGCACAGCAAGACCAGTATTATTATAATATAAAATAACACTTTTCTGTTTTAATATATGCTCGTTTGAAGGAATTTAAAAGCGTAAAGGTGGAGAATGTAAAAACAGCAGTTCATGACAAGAAAATATGTGTTTTTCTGAGTCCTGACCTTAAGTCA
>NW_015785427.1:0-1634 GCF_001515625.1 Sinocyclocheilus rhinocerous | reverse complement strand
GCTCTCAGTCAGCGATTACAGAGTAAAATTAATGAAACTGACATGGGACTTAATTAATAGCGAAATGAATGTGGCTCAGGCTGCACTGTCAGACACCTAGTCGTGCTTAACTTGCTGTTGTCCGCTTGGGTAGCTGCTGAATAGGGCAATGGAAAACAGAATGATTGCGTAATATTTCATTGCCAAATTAAAAGTTCCAATGTTTCCATGAGTACAAAAGTAGGTCTCCTGTCAGCTCACTGGTGCATTGAGCTGATAAAGAACATCTGACTTGTGACCATTCAGTGCTTTCAGTGTATGAATGTGACTGATTCTTATCTACTCCACAGTAGTACAGTCTACACTAAAGCTGTTCAGAGCATTGTATTTATGTTGCCAAAGGCATCTTATCTGAGTTTCTTCATATAGAAAGGTTTATTCATTATATTTTTCTCTCATCATATACTCGCCCTTACAAACCCATTTGGTTTTATTTTTGAAGGAGAGCTTTCAAGGTTCAAGTAAAAGCACCATAAAAGCAAAAACATATGTTCATCACACTAAGCTAATGTATGGCTTCAGAGGAAATAAATATATAATTAATGCAAACATTGTATATAACATATAATTAATGCATACATTGTATGGACTACTTTCATATTGCTTTTGAATCTCTTTTGAAGCTCCAGTCACTCTTCTTTGTAATTTCATGGAAAAAACATCCATTCATCTATTTTCCAAACTGCTCCTGTAGAGATGGGAAAAAATGTACCAGAGGAAAAAGAAATTCACATGAGTTTGGAATTGATTCTTTCTTGTTAATGTAATGTTTTAATGCAAAGACTTTCATACATTTTTATGTGTAATTAAGTAGCAGTACATTGTTTCACCAATGTAAGTGAAACTACAGAGCACCATTGATTTATCTGTAATCATAATTCATAATATATGTACAGGCAATAAGAGCTGCCAAGTAATGTTTGCATGTGAAGCCACCAGCAAATAATTTTAAATCATAACCCACCTGTGAATGTCCTAATGCAATGCCAGATGCCAAATCACGGATGCCACGAAGTGTGGCAAGTCTGCATTACAAACAACAGGGTTTCATGAATGTATTTCGAGTTTTACATTTATTTATCGTGTAAGACAACGCGTACAGCTCTGGGACTCCGTTCACAGCTAGAGCTGTCATTAGGCTTGTATCAACAGATGGTCGTGGCGCTGCTTGTGTGTTTTGATAAGAAATGTTTGCATGTGCTTGCAACTGTTTGACATGTCTACTAACTGCTCTGATGTGCTTGCCTTGTAATGGTGCTTCTAAAGTGTATCATTATTTGATTCTGTGCTGCTTGTGTTTTCCGTTGCACCAGGATGGACTGTGTTTCATGCCATTATCATAATTTAATCTGGTATGGGGTTGGGGTATACCAAAGTGCTTCTGTAATAGTAAACGCCCCCATCCACATTTTGCACAAGTGGTTTGAAATGGTTGCCACATTTTCCATCAGTTGTGTTACTGAGGAATTATTTCAAATTGCTGTTTTGTTCAGGAAATTGTTCGAATCATTGTGTTCTCATTATATAACTACTAATACATAACCAGTCACTGATTGTCAGTGGATACATGAATTATCATAGTTGTTATTTGGCTA
>NW_015785426.1:0-1614 GCF_001515625.1 Sinocyclocheilus rhinocerous | reverse complement strand
GTGTGTGTGTGTGTGTGTGTGTGTGAGTGAGTGTGTGTGTGTGTTAGTGTGTGAGTGAGTGAGTGTGTGTGTGTGTGTTAGTGAGTGTGAGTGAGTGAGTGTGTGAGTTATTTTACAATTTGTATTATGGGTGTAATATTTCATCTTTATTGTACTTTACTTCTTTTACATTTTACAGAGTCCTAAAACTTGATTTCTAGGTTAGAAATCCCAGATTTCAGTGTATTGAATAGCATCAAAAGGCTGACAAAGATATAATTTCAGTCATCCGGCTCTGTTCTCTTCTTCTGTTTCAGCAACCAGGGGAGAATGAGCCTGAGAAGAGGAGAAGCTCGCGTACGGCGGCAGCATCTGCTTCAGGAAAGATGAAGGTGTGAAGCTTAAGAAGTGGATTTATACTTTATACTTTTAGAAGTCAAGCTGACATGTGATGAGTTCTGGTGAACGGGGCTTTTTAAGCTCTGATTATTAACGCTGGCATCAAACTAACTCTGAGCCTGAAATAAGAACACTAATGTGACTTGGACTTTGCGTTTGGTTTATAAATAGCATGATGCGTGATTTCATATGTCTTGAGTCTTTGAGCACATTTGTGTGAACTCTGTCAATGTTCCTTGCTGCAGCTTGTTTTCTTGCTTCCAGAAGACGTCTGGAGATAAAAGACGATTTGGTAATAAGGAGGTGGATCGTTCTCTGTATGGGAAAAGAGACTATGCCTCAAAAAACCCTCTTCTCAGCCCTATATTTGAGATGATGTCTACCAGTTTCAACAGCACGCCTCAATCAGGAAAACAAATAGGTACCCTTGTCCAAGCCTTTCATTCATGACTTTTTAATGGTGTTGTTTTAATAAAGTGGTCTGATAACACAACCATGGGCCGCCAAAACGTCGTGGAGGTTTTAACTAAGTTGAAGCTCAAATTTTGCTTACAGAGTAAATGTTGAACACCATTCCTTATAAAGTATTTTTGGACTGATTAATGTAAATGAGATGATTTGGATGTAGTGGTAAAAGACCATGTCTTTGGTATGACTCTTTCTGTGAAAACTTGATATTTCTAACAGTTTCTGACTGATCTTTGCTATAGAATGAAAGAATATTGTGGCACTGTTAAAGTATTATGCTATATTCCAAGGCATTATTTGCTTAAAAAAATTGATTGTCTCCTTTGCTCTAGATTTGATATGATTGATGCCCAAGACCTTTAGTTTTTTTTAGTCACTAAAAGTTTAGGGCCAGTAAGATTATTATTTTTTCACAGAAACTAATAACAATGTAAATGACTGTACTGTCACTTTTGATCAATTTAATGCATCCTTGTTGAATAAGGTTTCAAATTATTTATATATATATTTTTTTTAAATGCTGTTCATTAAACTTTCTAATAATCAGTTTTCACCAAAAATATTTTCAGCCCTTTTGTAATTTTCAGCACTGATAATAATAAGAAAAATCAGCATATTAAAATGATTTCTAAAGAATCATGTGTCACTGAAGACTGGAGTAATAAAAGTTTAGCTTTGCCATCACAGGAATAAATGTGACCCTGGAGTCTTAAGTGTAAATTTGTCAAAATTGAGATTTATACATCATCATCATCTGAATAAATAAGC
>NW_015785425.1:0-1633 GCF_001515625.1 Sinocyclocheilus rhinocerous | reverse complement strand
TTGATCCCATCCAGAATGTCTTTGGCCTCTTTTCTCACACGCAGCTGCCCTTTTTCATCGTTTTCAATGAGACACACCGGAGCAGACATGAGCCTGCCACACGCCATGACTGCGAAACAAGCAGAGACGATCTTACAGCGTGTAACAACATGTTTAAACGTTGTGTCAAATGTCAAAAGTTTCTAAAATAGGTACAGACTATATTTGACCTCAAATCTAAAGGTCATTAATCATTATGAAATTGATAAATAGATGTGCTTCGTTAGTCTCAGGGTTGTGCGAGCGTGCAGTTGGGTTGATGATAAATGGACACTTAGCTTAAAAGTGATTTAACATTGAAAAGTAAGCTATATTTATAGTTTTTAATAATGTAATGATTTTGAATCAAACCATTTATTACCTTACCTATCGTTAGACGACGTAAAAATGTCGTGTTAGCTTGGTCTCTGCTGTAGTAGTCTCAACACAACTGGAGCAAAAGGCTTGCAACCCCCCATAGGCCCCTCCTGTGCGATAATTCTTTTCCACCATAAATGGTACAGAGACGGGGCGTGTTCTCTCATTGGCGAATCAGTGATGCTGACACGAACGTGAAAATAAAAGTGAAACAGCAGGTTCGGTTCGGTCACTATATAAGTGATTTCCCAGAAATCGACCGTTTAACGTCAAGACAGCTATAGAACGATGGGCGGATACTGGGAGACAACCTCATCGGTGGAGTAACGTTAAATAAGACGTGCGATTCCGTTCAGTGCGCGCAGAGAAGTAAAGCGGAGGGGGAGAGAGACTCGTGACCATCTTTACTCTAAAGTCAAGACACATTTTAAGTTTAGGGTTACGTAAGTGAACTTTGTTTTATTTATTAATTTCTTTGACATTTATTCAAAAACAAATGTAGGACATCTATTTAAGATTTTCAATTGTGCAAATGTACATATTGTGTACAATCTGAGTTTTAATGGCATGTATACGTAATTATATTTTCATGTAATAAATATTTAACGCTTATTTTAACTTTGAATTACACACTCTAATTATATCTGAAGGGGTTACTTTGAAATTCATGGGCTCGGAAAACCTAACAGGAACACATTCAAATCTCAGGACGCTTGTTTTGTCAGACCTGGCCGCTCCCATAACCCTGGGCTGCCAGCTTTTGAGTTCGACTGGCAGTCAGAATTCCCACAGAGGGTGGGGTTTGTTTGGGGTTGTTGTTTTGTTAAAATAAAAAATAAAAACTGTCCGCAGCGTTTTGTCTGACAGCTACACATACTTAGTAGTTAACGTCATGATAACTGGTACTTTACAAAACAAACAGGCTTAACTTTTCACCACAAGAAGATAGCAATGTACATTGAGCGATGGATGTACAAGTACAAATAATTGCAAACGCATTTCAAAAACATTTTGATACAAAAATTCAAACAAAAAATTAATCTATTAGTCTGCATTTACATTGCATCTATATGACAAATTATATTTTTCTCCCGTCCATTGCTATGGTTATCACTATGGCAAACATTGCAGTTTCGAAAAGTGAAATGTGGCATTATGAGGGACTCCCAAAACTTTGCTGTGTTTACAGTGTATGTGATCGTTTGTCCTTTAAGCAGCTGAAAAAGAGAGAAAAAAA
>NW_015785424.1:0-1632 GCF_001515625.1 Sinocyclocheilus rhinocerous | reverse complement strand
AAAAAAAAAAAGTATTTTTTCCAGACAATTCTCAGGTTTATGCTTTTATCCAAGATGAGACGTTAGCATTTTAATTTCTTAGACAAAATCGAAAATACCGAAATCCCAATTATGTTTTTTAAGAATGAATAAACTTAGTATATTGATATTTCATTGTGAAAATACTGGTGCTGCTGATGCCCAGTGCAAAGAGGAATACTTGTTACTGATAAATAAATATGTTTTAAACCCCTTATTATTGTCTTATTCTGAACGAAGGCCAGAAATATGCTCTACGCAAGTACGAGAACACAAATGCTTCTAGCTAAAGGCTCAATTTCACACAAAGTTGTAAAATTTGTAACGTAACACAAGTACATGTTGCATTCTCAGCGTTGCCACAAGAGGTGCTGTAGCGGCATTATCGTAAACTAGATGCATCCGAAATTGCATACTGAGTATCTACTATATTTTATGAGGGACAAATTTTGCAACCTTCAAAAAAGCATGTTCTCTATAGTATGAATGTGTGTAGTACTACATCCGCCCTTTTGTCATTGTCATGTGACTTACGATGTTTGCGTCGCTTCACTGCCATTTGCGACTCCTCTTCCGTGGCCTCAAGGGATAATAAATGATCCATTGAATGTGCACTTGAAAATATTGCAAGAAGTAGTGAGTAATCTGGGTACTTTTTTTAATAAAAAAAGTTGTTTTATAAATACGATGAATTCAGTCGTACTACTCTTCGTGTACCATTTTTCGCCTACTATATAGTAGGTAAGTAGGCATATTTAAATGCAGGGCATCTTCATCTATAGCCAGTTTTCTCTTTCACCTGAATTACTTTCGTGGTGATTTGAAGTGAATCTTGCTAAACAAGTTACGAAGTTAAACTTTCGACTTCTAGCTAGCTAGACATTTGAACATAACTAGCTCCCTTGAATACTAACATTTGCACATTAAAACTCAACAGAACTGCTTGCCGATCGTTTTAGTTACGGAAAGATTTGCCTTGTCTTCTGTTTCACTCATTTCATTTATATCAGCTGTGGATGTCACCTTCAAAACTGTACTGCTACACCAAACAGGAAGTGGTCATTAGATCCAGCACTTGTTTCTTTAGTGGCTGATGAATTATTTAGGTCGTTGAGCAGAGTGATTTAGGACATGTGCCATTCTGTCTGACACTTTAATGACTCTCCTCACCCCTCCTGCGTAATCTGCTGTGGTAACGATATGGCTGTAAAAACATTCAAAGTTTAGGACCCCATCTCAAATCAAGCTAGGCTTCTTAACGTAGCGGCTTAACTCAAAGCTGTCCAGAAATGATATACGCTTCAGCCTTTGAACAAATCAGATATCCTGATGAACTATGCAAAATCAGTGTTATCAATCAATTCAAATTAAATTGCCATTATGTTATTTATTCACTTTGTAAAACCCCTATTAAATACAAACTAGATTTTTTTGGCTTTTAGTCCAGTTTAGTTTTTGCTCGGTACCCACAAGACATGCAGGACATGTGGTTGGAGTAACAATGTCAACACTGATTATAGGCATATGAAAAATAAATAAAATAAGTAAAAGGTGAAATGCAAGATGTCATGCTTAAATAGCTATTCTATGGAAGCTTCTATCCACCACAGGATT
>NW_015785423.1:0-1632 GCF_001515625.1 Sinocyclocheilus rhinocerous | reverse complement strand
GCAGCTTTTGAGTGCAGAGTTCAAGAAGTTCGTCTGGCACCTGTGGAACGGTGTGGCAGCACACATCGAGCCCATTCCTCGAGCGGCTCTGGAGAGCGCTGATCGCCAGGATGTGGTGGATCGCATGGTGCAGAAGTACAGCACTAACGCCGGGACTGTTGCAGTACAAGTGCTGCTCAACATCAACCAGAATGATCTCGCAAAGCGCCTTGATGTGAAACTTCAGAAAGGTAAAGAAAAACACTGTATATGTTATGATTTATGTCTGATGCGGATCAGTGTATATTTCTCATACAGTATAACAAACATCCTCTCTTTTCTCTCTCCTTCTTCAAGTGAGTTCTAGTTGATGAGGAAGAGTTCAGCAGCAACAATCGCATCTACCGTAACACAGCCACAAAAATAAAATCAAAGAAACCTAATATGCTGCTGCCTGATGAGATGTTACAATTTTTTGATTGTTCAATATGGGTGGCATTTTATTGCTTGAGTAGTTGCATTTTATTGTTTGAATTGTTTGGCGTTGGATGTTGAAATTAAACACTAAACTATAATGGCAAAGGATGATTAATGATTACTTAAAGTATTTCATTTAGCTTGTTATGCTGGCAGTGACCAGGGATTTTGGGGATTGATAAATATGGAATATATTTGGAGTGTGTATGTTTGAGATTTTATTGCTGCTCTTTTGTGAGCGATATTACGGGTTACACTTTTTTTAAGATTTAATTTTTATCTGTAATGTAGGTATTAATCATCTTTCTGAGCTAATCAGAGTGATTGATGAAAAAAGGGTTTGCTTTTCAGTTAGATATTAAGAAACTTGTGATGTTTATGAAATAATCACATCATGTCTGTATCACTACAGTAAATCACAAAAATAATATATTTGAACAACAGCAGTGGTCAGAGTCATTCTCTTATCTAATAAATGTGATGTTGTTTCTATTACTGGTCTGCTGCTTTGGGTCTGTATTGGTGGCTGTCGTGAGTAAGTGATGTTTGGTTTATTTACACCCTCATTTTATTTTCCATCCCAATCAAGTTCAACATGTTCTGGATTGTCTTGTAACAGCTCACACCGTTTGTCTGTTTTGTCTAAATTGTCCTAAATTGCACAACACATCCGTTTCGAGCTGTTTGTCCAGAGCCACTCCCCTTCACACTAAAAAAACCGGATTGACAAAAACATGTGCTTCTGAGGAAGGCTTTATTTCTTAACAGAAAGGAAACCTCTAAACAAAGGAACAAGGAAGTGCAGACTACACGAAAACTGTCTTCAAACAGAACCTATAGTCATGTTTATGTTTTTATAGCACTTTATACAGCTTGCTAAAAACAGCTTTACTGTAATAAACATGAGTGTTTTTAATTATAACTTAAATTTCAATTATAAAATGCCGCTAAATGAGATAATGCAGTGCTATTCATTTAAATTATTCAGCCACTTTATTTGAAAAAAGGAATGTAGCTAAATTTAGTGTATGTTTCTGAGCGGGCAAGGCAATAGCTACTTTTAATTTAATAATTTACGAAAGAAGGTTCTTCAGATTCTAAAAAGGTAAGAAAAAGATGGTTCTTTAAAGGACCTTTGACTGAATGGTTCTTTGCGGAACCAAAAATGGTTCTTCT